>NC_139249.1:39011447-39164211 GCF_977018435.1 Lepisma saccharinum
CTTAAGATTAAGATTCATGCACTTTGCACCAAATAGAGGTAGCATTCTTCTGAAAAGGCGTAAAAAATGGTGAATAAAAAATTATTCTTTCACCTTTTACTGATATTTGCAAATCTCAGACTGCTATTCAGAAATTGAGATTAAAAAATGAAACTCTCACTAATTTTAGAGCATTTGCTAGGCTAAAGTGTTCCAACGGAAGACTTTCAAATGTAGTGCATGGTTGGAGAGGGCCGAGGTATCAAATATGAGTCAAGTCGCCATGCCTCACCAACAGCTTCAAAATGAGATATTTTGATCTGTAATTATCATAGCAACTAGGTACCTGGTATTACATTTGAATGAAATCAGTCTGAACTTTACAAGGCTGGAGGCGTCAGGGGAGATCGTCCCCCTCTCACCCCCGAGAGGTCTAAAATATCGATCATGCCTCTAACTTGCCACCTAAAACTAAACAATTACTCCTCCCAACGTAAAAATCAATCACCAATTAACATAAGATTAAATGGTGTTACCTCTCTCTCAGGTCCAAAACTAAGTCATCAGTCTTGAACATGACGTTTAAAAGAAACAGTAAATTTTTCATAAAAATGTCCAAGGAATAAAAGATCCCCCCTTCCCACGAGAGGAGGTGGTTCATACACTCAAAAATTTGCAGCGTTAAAACCCGAAAGGGCAGATGGTATATCGGAACGATACTTGTCTGTCTCTAGTCTCGTCTTTGACTGCCCTTTCACACAGAAAATATAAATTAGTAAGAAAAACGTAAGGAGAGAAGTAAAACTTCCAGTCATTTGATTCTACATCAGGCGACTAAGTGCAGTGCAGTGCAGTGATCTTCCGACGCGACCTTGCAGTCAGTGTACTTTCTGCAAATGATTTACACGTAGATGTGCAGAGTCATATCGCTTGGTGCGGAATGAAATCAAAACTCATCACTACAATTTCCAGAGTAAATGCCGAAACACGCCTTCTGCAGTTGTTCTACTCTGAACAATAACTTTGTCGTCTGACCAAGTCTACATTTGGAAAGGGAAGGGGAGATTAGCCTAGACTTGAATTCCCAAGAACTTGCAAGGTGCTCCTTTTCTATTATCGATGACCTTTTTGGCAGCAAGGGGTCCATAAAGAAAGCTCGTGTTCGGAAAGTGCACGGAAGATTTAAAGTTAAAATGTCCCCTGTCCCTCTACCCCGATTCATTGTTATATGGGAGTTTCTAAGCAAAACTGAAAACAGAAGCAGCGAATTCTTTCGGGGATATTTGACTTGCAGAGACCTGACTGCGATGCCACGTGCTTCTTGCTGTTAACGGAAACTTGAGTGCACGTTCACAAATCTAGTGCTAAAATATTTTTCCAAATATTGTTCAAAACCAAGTTGAAGATGTAGTCTCATTTTTAGGGAGTGACTGGGGTTAGGGGTGTGGTGGGAAGGAGAGCAAAAATACAATCTTGCCCCTCCTCTGTGGTTTCTTCACATCAGGCAATAACGAAAGCATTTGTGGGAGAGGCGGAACAACCGAGGAAGGAACGTTTGTTTCTTGGCCATTTCGATTTATTAAAAGTTTACTGTTTGTTCAGGGCTGATGGCTTAGGTTTAGACCTCAGAGAGAGGTAACAACATTTATTCATATGTTCACGTCTGAGTTTTTTTACCCGTGCATATAGCAAATTTACGAAATGTGGTGGTAAGGCCCACACATTCTCGATCTCGGACATTTTGGAGGTGATTTGATCAGCACCACGCTCCAGGTGCCTTTACTCCCCAAAGTTGCTCCCAGGTACCCATTCATTTGAGGCTGGGGGAGCCCCGGAGCAGCTTTATGCTGGGAAAAGGCCGGGAAATTCCGACCTTAGATCACCCACCTCGGAATTGAACCCGGCTGTCCGCGTGACGGTCAGACGCCCTGCTGACTAGACATCCGAGTCCTCTCGCATTCGTCTCGAATTTTTTTCCACTTTGAACTTTTAGGCTAGAAGACTCAAGCTTCATCTGCCACCCCCTCTTGTTCGGAGTCCTTGAATCCATGCAATGTAGTTGTAGATGGAAAAGAATATATTTAAAATTAAGCTGTTCTCTGCCCCCCTCCCTTCCCATCGAGGTACGCTGGGATAATTGTTTCACACCGACCGTACCTGACTACCTGTACATACAAAACCTGGTAGATACAAAGGAAAACTCGAAACCGAAGCTGCGAATTCCTAGGGGGATGATTCCATCTTGCGCTTGATATGCGGAGACGTGGCTGTGATTCTTATCTGCACGTAAATTTTTCTGTCACATATTTCTTGCTGGTAGCTAAAACTTGAGTCCGCGGTCATTTAACATGTGTAAAAATATTTTTCCATTTTCTGAAAACGAAACATAAGTTGGAAAAAACAGTGTCTCATTTTTAGCACGCACTATATTGCCCTCCTCGATGATGAGTGGGGTAGCGAATAGCCCCCCCTGCCCCTCGGTTCCGACGTCCCTGCAAATCCAACAAACCAGGAGAATCCGGGGGGGGGGGAAGAGGCCTTTGGATGATTGATCGCTACCATTTGAAGAGATGTCGCGATGTCGAACAGGGTAAGCTATCATTATCCGTCTATCTGCCATTCTCAGTCAGAAGGGTTGGGATAAAACATCTGTGATGTTATTTATTTAAGCTAGAACAGTTACCTTTATCTGGCCCCTTTCGGGGTCGTCGTTGCAAGCGAGTGGTACAATTTAGGGAATGATCTACTTCCCCATTGGTTCGATCCGCAGTTCTACAGGGTAGAACGCTACGATTGTCACTCCCAAATCAATTGTTTTTTCTCCTCCTGACTGTCCTGATTAAACTTCTCTTCCTTGATTTTGCCTAGAATGTCCTTTATCTGAACTTCTTTTGTCCATTTTATCCTCTTCATTCTTCAACATAAGCACATTTCATAGGCTTCAAGAGCTTTCTGTATATTTTGGTCTGCATTCTGAACATTTGAAAAGATTCGTGGGATATTTATTTGCCCATTTCAGCAATTTAGTTTCCATGGCATATTTTAATATGTATACGTAAATCAGGAGCGTATATTCTAGGCTAGCTAGGCTATCTGCGAAGCCTGAAGCCTAGAAATTAAAATATTGAAGAAAAATCTATTAGAAACTGTGTGAATTAAGCTGATTTGAAATAGAAGATAATGGCGATTCTGAAGTAGGCAACCTGAATTCTTAGGATTTGGCAACCTGGATTCTAAGGAGTTGGCAACCTGGATTCTTAGGAGTTGGCAAGCTGGATTCTTAGGATTTGGCAACCTGAATTCTTAGGAGTTGGCAACCTGGATTCTTAGGAGTTGGCAACCTGGATTCTTAGGAGTTGGCAACCTGGATTCTTAGGATTTGGCAACCTGGATTCTTAGGATTTGGCAACCTGGATTCTTAAGAGTTGGCAACCTGGATTCTTAGGATTTGGCAACCTGGATTCTTAGGATTTGGCAACCTGGATTCTTAAGAGTTGGCAACCTGGATTCTTAGGAGTTGGCAACCTGGATTCTTAGGAGTTGGCAACCTGGATTCTTAGGAGTTGGCAACCTGGATTCTTAGGATTTGGCAACCTGAATTCTTAGGATTTGTCAACCTGGATTCTTAGGAGTTGGCAACCTGGATTCTTAGGATTTGGCAACCTGGATTCTTAAGAGTTGGCAACCTGGATTCTTAGGAGTTGGCAACCTGAATTCTTAGTATTTGGCAACCTGGATTCTTAGGATTTGGCAACCTGAATTCTTAGGAGTTGGCAACCTGGATTCTTAGGAGTTGGCAACCTGGATTCTTAGGAGTTGGCAAACTGGTTTCTTAGGATTTGGCAACCTGGATTCTTAAGAGTTGGCAACCTGAATTCTTAGGAGTTGGCAACCTGAATTCTTAGGAGTTGGCAACCTGGATTCTTAGGATTTGGCAACCTGAATTCTTAGGATTTGGCAACCTTGATTCTTAGGAGTTGGCAACCTGGATTCTTAGGAGTTGGCAACCTGGATTCTTAGGATTTGGCAACGTGGATTCTTAGGAGTTGGCAACCTGGATTCTTAGGAGTTGGCAACCTGAATTCTTGGGAGTTGGCAACCTGAATTCTTAGGATTGGGCAACCTGGATTCTTAGGATTGGGCAACCTGGATTCTTAGGATTTGGCAACCTGAATTCTTAGGATTTGGCAACCTGGATTCTTAGGAGTTGGCAACCTGGATTCTTAGGAGTTGGCAACCTGGATTCTTAGGATTTGGCAACCTGGATTCTTAGGAGTTGGCAACCTGGATTCTTAGGAGTTGACAACCTGAATTCTTAGGTGTTGGCAACTTGAATTGTTGTAAGTTTGCAACCTGACTATCGTTGGGATGGCAAAGTGGCTTCCTTGAAGACGTCAAGAATGAGCCTATAGTCTTCTCCCTTCCTCCATAGCCCATAGTTGAACCACGAGCAAAACAACCTGCGCAGACCCGCGACTTCTGTGCACCGTACTCCCGCGAGTAGGGGAGGGTTAGAGTTGACCATGCTTCCTTATGGCCCGAGGTGGAGGGAAGTAGGGAAAGCTGCGCGGGGACTTGTCCTCCCAAGGTTTTTTCCTTGTGGTCGATCTATAGGACCAGGTGTCATACTGGGCTAGTCCAGGTTTTAGACTCAGCATACGCAACTGGTATAAATATATGAACGTATATAACCCGTGACGCAACAGCCCATTGAGAGCCCGGACCTACATACAGACTCAGTCACACCTGATCCTACTCAATCACTCACCCGAGGTGGGAGATCATTTAACAAGTCACGGGGTGGCGTGTGGTCAGCACGACGAACACCCAGTCGTTGTTGTAGATTTTCATGACCGGATTACGCTACTCGTTTGTAGCTCAATTTCCCCACGATGGTGGGTGGCCACTGGTCCCATACACACGCAGAAATCTCAGGAGAAAGTTGTCACTCTTCCCTCAGGAGACTCAAACCTGCGCACGTTCCGTAGCCGAAGCCCAATGCATGACTCCTTAAAATGCACGCCACGGTGCGGGACATAAACATACATACATACATACAAACACACACACTTGCACAGTAAGGCTAATTTTGACTGGACCTACAGTTTAAAGTGGGATCGGAACAAGTATGTGTCTCCACCGGATATCGAACCCGGAACACCTTGAATATAAGGCGACGACGTTACCTCTGCGCCATCGGGGATGCTATTAAATACATATAAAGGAATTAATGTGATATAAATATGAACCAGTTTTATTCCAATTTTTAAATTTATTATTATTATTTTATTCTTTTGGGGGCTTTTGTGTATATATATAAACAAAAGCCCCCAAAAGAATAAAATAATAATAATAAATTTATAAATTGGAATAAAACTGGTTCATTTTTATTAGTTTATAATAGTGAGTAATGTAAATAATCATAACCATAATATTTTTTATTGTTATTATTTCTTCCAATCAATTATTATGAATGGCCTGACAGCCCTACAAAATTTTCTGGCGATGCCCGTGAGTTGAGGGCCTTTCCAATGGCGCAGTGGTAGCGTCGTTGCCTTGGAGGCCAAATAACAGTTGCATTTCTTGAAATTATCCTTTCACCAAATTGTTTTTGCAATACGTCCATAGTGGCATTAGCAGTGTGACATGTGGCACCGTCTTGTTGGAACCACCACATGTCCTCCAAATCAATTTCAATCCTCTTGTTGGCATTAGAGCATCGTGAAGAGTAAAATCCATTTCAAATTTTTCAACGACTCGACGAATAGCAAGCACAGAAGGGCTAATATGTGGACCATAGTTTTCGCGAAGTGCACATTGAGTATTCACAAAGAACGTCTATTTTTATATTTTTTATTATAATAATCAAACGTTCTTGAAGCGTGTATTTAGCCATGATTATAATTTGTCACAGTATACTAAACACAAACGACAACTAGTGACAGTTATAACATTTGAAGCATAGTTGCCAGTTCATTTCAAAATCATATATAATTCTTATTGGAAAACCCTTTATTATTAGAAATGTTGAATAAGTGGGAGATGCATTACTATGATGTATCCACTTCTAATTCACAGAAATTGTACTAACACCAGAGATTTTATTCAGAATGCATATGAATCAGTCGATACCGAATGGTACAGCACTGGTTCCTTGACCATTTTTAAAACTTTCAATATTTTTGTTGTTCTAATCCCTATCCAGTTCAAAGCAGGCATTATTTTTCTAAAACTTTACTTTGTTTAAAAATTGTGGCCATTTTTTGTTTCATCCATTCTGGTATTTTTTTCCTTTGCAGACAGTTGCCATAATTATGATAACTCAGCTAAAAACAAATGATAGAAAGCTGTCGTAAACAACATTGTCTTAAGTATATGTATATATATATATGTTTAGATGAAACATATATATCCAAGGTTTTGGCAGAAAATATTTGAGCTCTGTTACTGGTTGCCTCTTTGAGTTAAAGTTCTTTGAAAATGTTAGTTTTTCAATTTTTTTCAAGATTTGATCCCCTATATCTCTGGTGAGGGCCCTAATAGAAAATATATTATTATTAGGAGACTTTTCTACTCGATCCATCAGATAAGTGAATGTGCAGCACAACTGTGTTTTTGATGTGTTTTTTTTTACGTTTCATGCACTATGTACGCATAGTAATAATATTTTGTCATTAAATTTTAGATATCTTCAAGAAAAAGCGTTAAAAGTTAGAGGGAAATAATATTAGTCATACAGTTTACGTTGTTTCACCTGTCACATAAAACTTATTTTTTTAATTTTTGAAAACTGTGGAACCAGCTATTTTTTGGATTAAATGGTAAAATATTAAAGAAGAAAAACATAACCTTGTGCTTGTACTGTATCCTCAATGTTTCGACTTGACGCAGTTCTTATTTGATTATTCTGTTTTAATACTAACTAGAAATGAAGTAAAACAGACTGTTTTTAATATAAAAATACTTGTGTAATTTGTGCGTTTCTGTGTTCGCGAGGAATACGCCATTTTTAATATATTGTTTTTTTTTACAATGTAATTTTTAAATATATTTGTTCTTAATAACTTGGCTGCATGTACAGATCTGGAATTGGTATTTAAAGAAATATTATAGTATAAAAGACTTGTTTCACCATGGTAAACTTTAATTTAAAGTAGTACTGCAATCTTCATTAGTATTTATGTGTACACTTTTGGAAATTGGTGCACCCCCCCCCCCAAAAAAAAATGAATCCTGGATCCTGACCCTGGTCTAACCCAACAACGAAAGCATATAGCGAGGAAATACCCCTTCGCACTTCGTGAAGTAGATAGCAGCAGCATCAGTCCGCATTCAAGGCAACAGTAAACGAATGGTTGCTCGATTTGATTTGCTTTATTTTACTTCGCCTTTTGTGCCACTTTTTGCTAATTTGCGAAGTTGGGTATGAGTAATGAGATGATGAAATTGATGAATGGATACTCACAAACATACATGCCCAGGCCGAAATTCGAACTCTATTTATAGTTATTTTGGCTCTAAATGTACTCCCCCCCTCCAGATGAAAAATTCAGGATAAACCCTGCGCATGAAGTATGTATTAATAGATATAAATAACAATCGAACCATGTAAAAAATGCCTCTGTATAGTGATTAATTCGTAATAAAACAATCGGCACTTTGGAGGATTCGAAACACTGTCGAATGTGTTTCCAACTGGAATGAAACCAAGATTCCTCTTGCTTACAAGGCGACTATCACAAATATCCGACAAAGCCCCGCGCTCTTGACCACCTGTACTTCCTAGAAAATTATGACGAATCCTTTTTTAATCGATAGATTTTGATGTTTTATGTAATATAAAATTTGTTTCAGGATGCGGAAACCACAAAAAACTGAGATATTTGAGCACAAAGTTCAGCCCATGTAAGTAAAAAAAACCTCTCCAGTTTTTATTCGTAAAAAACGGGGCTGTATGCATACTCAAATAGCGAAAAAGCACGTGCGAATTGTAACGTCACCGAGCCTGACAAAAACGTTGAAAATGGATTATCAACGTCAAACGTCACTCCTACGTCGCAACGAAAAATTAAAATCACCAATAAATCTAACACGCTTTTATTTGCTTTCCCAAGTTTTCAATCCTTCGTTTTTGATTTACTTTATTTTGCAATACAATTTAATGTAAAAACCATTAATATTTATTGACTTTTGTCATTAATATTTTGCGTTTATGAGGTAACGTTTCGTCTGGTGTTGTTTTAGATTGTCGTCGTTTCGGCCGCCATATTAGTTTTCACGAAGCCTTCGAGATTTATTGCTTCAGCCTAAAGAAACAGGGCACTTTACTTCACCATTAACACATCTTTGCGAGCTAAAAAAAACTGTAAATGTACATAAAGAACATAATCTTCATAAACCATGCAAAATTCGTCCCTTTTTTAAGGTCCAAGGGTACCGAAGTCTGCCTTCCCATAAAAACAATACAAGGCAGCACTTACCTTGCAATTTTGATTCCTGGGATTTACCGGGATCTGGTCGACATTGAAGCTAATCCAAGTTGCGTGACGCAATGAACTGTCGTATTTAAAAGCACAAATACACAAGAATACACACACACAAAACACTATTGCAAGAACATACGCAATATTAAATAAACATATAGAAAACGGGTAAAAAGAGAACACGCAGTCTCTCAATTAGAGAGACATGTTACGACACCCCGCCCGTATGAATGAAGAGAGTGATGACCCACAATGCATTGCACCTATACAGTATACTTACGTAAATTCGCAGTTACGTAATAACTGTATGTAGCTGTCATAAGACATTATTGTTATTTGAAAATTGTGATTTCAGTTTGTTTTTATATTCTTTTATATATTTTTCATACTTTTATAATTTATATCCTAGTAAAAAGTGCTGCATGATGTTTCATTTATAAAGTAACTAGATTTATTTACCCCATTCTTCTATTACACAGTAAAATAATAAATTCTAACTATAGTGTAAAATGAACTTGGATTTGAATGGCATTGGGAGTGTCACTATTCTTCTTAGCGACCACGAAAACTATGGATTCCACACTAATATCGGTCGTTTTTTATTATTTTTAAATGTATTTCTTTCCAGATTGTAAGTGATATGTGTACCAAGTTTGGTTGAAATTGCTCCAGGCGTTGATACTGTATAAACAACACACACACACACACACACACACACACACACACACAAGTAAAAGTTAGTAAATAAATATTGTTGTTTTCATTATGAGGGTGTGCCCTTTCATTCTGTGAGAACTGCATTGGCTGTCCAAATTATACACAGTTTCAACATTAAGAAAATAACGATTCCATAAGGTAGCCTATTTCATTGTCTATTACGGAACAGGGGAATCTTAAAATTGACCATGAAGTCAGCAACCATTTTGTATCCAGAACCAGTAGCGGCTTCTGCCGATTCGCACATTCGCACGTGCACACCCAAATAAATCTCCAATGTAATTATTTTTTATTATACTTATTCACTGAAGACTATCTCCGTCAAAACATCAAACGTTCCCAGGCCCCATCACCGACCGTATATGCCTTGCATGCCTCGTTTTGCGAGCGCCTGCAGACTGAGGCGAGTCCTTTTCGCACAAGTAACAGTGCGCTCAGATGCCGCTTTTTACAGAACAAATCCCAACAGGAATGACGCACCCCGGAATCGATCCCGGGTCTCCCGTGTAATAGTCAGACGCCTTACATCTTTTTAAACCTTGCTTTTATGTTTCTTGCATTCTCTTCCTCAGTTTTACTCATACTATTTAAACACGATTGATTGATTTATTTTATTTTACTTCGCTTTTTGTACCTTGTGGCTAACTTGCGAAGATGGAGATGAGTGATGAAGTGATGAAATTGATGAATGGACATTCACAAACAACCATGCCCGAGCGGGATTCGAACCCTGGACCTCTGGCATCGCAGGGCGATGTGCTAACCACTCAGCCACAGGGTCCGGCAACACGACAGACAAACAAAGACTTCCATGTCTTTTCCGGGATTCGTACACGGCTCCTTCGCAGGGCTGTGCTAACGACTCCGCCACAAATACTAGCCTTCCTGATTGAATCACCATGAGCACAATCATTATACAGTCACCGACAATAAAAATGGGACACCTGGATAACGAAGTGTTATGTTTGTTGCCAAAATCTACGGCGGTGGTAGAAGTTGACATTGCAAATTTGCTATTAAAATTAGCTTATCGCCGTATAGTTAGGCAACACACATAGCGCCTTGCAAGGAAGCGAGTATTTCAGGATCTATAGGTGTCCCAGTTGTTTTTGCCTGTGACCGTACGTCTTCTAATATTATTGGAATAATTAAATCTGGAGGGTAGACTATGTTCTACGCATTGTGGAGGTAAGAAGAATATAAAGAATCTTCGTTGGGAAGCTTAATGGTAAGAGAAGAGCAATGCTCAAATGAACCTGAAAAAACAGGCAATGATAGGTTCGTTTAAGGTCCGTTTTATGCACAGACAGCCTAATCAGGACTGGGTTAATAGTTTAAGATGAGATCCGCTCCACTTTGTGCTTCAACCGGATATCGAACCAGTGATTACAAGTGTTACCACTACGCTACCGGAGAGGCCCAGGATGGGTCTTACCTGAGTGACAATGGCAGATGGAATGCTTGTGTTGCTGAGGTAACCAGAATTAATTATACAGTAAAACCTCGTTAATCCGGAATAATGGGGGGTTTACTGGTTTAACGAAAGTCCGGATTAACTGAAATAACCTAAAAGAACAGTAGAAAGTGCATTAAAACTCCGTTTATAGCAACAAAACACGTTTATTATGGGTTATTTAAAGGGCACAGGCCTCAATACACTATACAGTACAGTGCAAAGTCTGCGGGAAACAGAATTTCATCAGTGGTTGACTGCCTGGGAAGTTCTCTTGTTGACTTCTAGCTACATTTAGGACCTTACCTGTCCAGATTAAGCGAAGTCCGAATTAATGCGGTTTTACTGTATTTAGCTCTACATGAAGAAAAAAACCTTTTTTCACAGGCCTTCCTGCTGAGCAGTAATCATAGCTCTAACTTTATTGATTCCAGGAACATCATACTGTTGCACATAAACTACGCCTCTTGGCAAATAAACGCTAGTATTAGATTGTCTGTGTATTTGGCGGGAGCCTGTTTCGAATGAACATTAGCGACATGGAAATCTGAAATATTTTTTTGTAGCAACAAAATAAAGGGTGAGTCAGAAATATGGCTATACGTTTAAAGAAAATGTAGTGTGTTACTGTGCAATGTAGAGGGAAATAGTGAATGGTATATTAAAATTGAAACTTCATTTTCTTTCATTTCAGATAAGTGTTATATTACAGTCCACGGGTTTACTTCGTTAACGTCCAAGAACTGAGGAAAGCCGCCGCCACGAACGTGGGTGGGGATAAACAGCGGGCGAGTTGTTTTCGTCCGATCGCACTCAACCTTCAGCCAATGGGCGCAGCTGTCATTCTGCTCGTCTACTCCACGTGGAGTCTCAGTCACATAACTGACGATACGCTGTTGCCGTAGTTTGCAACTTCAATGTGGAGGGCGTGGGAAGGTGCTAATGCGGGGTGGGACACGATGGTGTAGAGTAGATGTGTGGCAACACTGTGTGCTGAATTTGATTGTTGCAGCTGTTGGGCGCGCTCCGTGGACTCCAAAGCCAGCCGGTTGTTAACGAAGCTAGCGCGTCGACTATACGCGCCTGAACTTACGTCATTAGCCAAGATGGGCTGAAAATGCATCTGCAAGTTACAGTTGCAGAGTGGGCAATTGCATACCAGAATGATCGTGAGACTGACGAGACGTGATTTTAACGTAGACGTCGACTGTGGGAAAGTGAAGAAAACGACTGCTTACATCAAATTGTTGTTTAGTTTAAGTCAATTGTTGTGCGCACGGCACTCACGATCATTCTTGCATGCATTTGCCCACGCTGCAAATACACCATTCACCATTTCCCCTCTACATTGTACAGTAACACGCTATATTTGCTTCAAACGTGTAGCCGTATTTCTGACTCACCCTGTATACAGGATGGCGCAAAAGTCAGTTTACCCAAAAAGCACATTCATAATAGTATTACGATAGTGTATCTGCTTCTTGTGCTAAGTAATATTTTTTAGGTATACGGTTGGTAACATTGTCGTGTGACACTGGCAACAGTGCCCACGTTATTCTTTTGTCGACAGTTGAGTCTCTGGCTTGTTGTAGTGTGGTTGTTTGTTGTTAGATGACACATTTGAAGAGTGGACGCTGAGGTACCATTGATTGGCCTGCGCGTTTTGGTGATTTGACGCCATGCGATTTTTCTTTGTGGGGAATTGTTAAGGATATGGTATACTCATCATCACCGGCAGATTTGGAGGCACCGAAAGAATGAATTATCAATGCGTTTCATGTCATCAACAATGATACAAGTTTACTGCATCGTATTTGCAATTCTGTTGTTCATCGTTGCACATAGTGTAGTGCAAACAATGGAGGACACTTTTAACAAAACCACTGAAACTGGAATTTTGTGTATCTACTTGTATTTTGTATGTATACTTGAATTGTGTGTATAAACTTGAATTTGCGTATGGGTAAACCGACTTTTGCGCCACCTGTATTTGCCCTTGGAAAATATATAAATTACAAGGTTCTTTCATGACTTCAAAATTCGACAACGACGTCACTTTTTTTAGGCTAAGTTTAAGTATGATGGATCAGTATAAAGAGCATGGTTATTGCGTGCCAATCTTGTCGACACGGAGAAAGTTTTTGATGAGTCGATGACTGTTATGGACGATGATCATGCTCATGTCATGACCCAATTACCAGCCATGTCTTAATTAATACATCCTGCTTGCGCCTACACTCCATCCACGGTAAGAACGAAGTCAATGTGAACAGAAGCAGTGTGACATGTGGTAAACCCCATTGGTATGTTCCTATGGCTAGTGAAGTTTTCGATTAAGTTATACCAGTGGTTATAAAAATGTGGTGCTCGTACCCCCAGGGGTTCATGAACTACTTGAAGGGAGTGCTCAATCAGCTCGGAGACTGGTTTTTCAATAACGGTGTACCTAAAAGAACATGTACCGAAATACATTAAATTTGGAGCCGAATATCTGCTTGAAAGTTTCAAGTGCACAACCAGACATCAAGAAACCGTGTCAGGCTATGCAGGAACATCCCTCTCACTACAAACCCTGAGGATTTACAATAAAAACTCCAAAATTGTGTTTGACAGTTTGTTTACAAACTTATTTCTGTTCTTTACTTTTTTTTAGTAATTCTGGGAAAAAATTATATGAAAAATAAAGTTTTATTATGTACTTCTTAGCACATATGCGTTTCACATTTTTATTTTTGTAACTCACCATAAGATATTGTAGCTAAACATACAGCCTGAATGTCATTTCGCTCTGTTGGAGATACACGCCTCCACCATATCTAAAACGCCCCACCAATAAGGCAGCCAGAACAATTCTCCAAAACCAACTATTTTGAGAAAAAAGTATGGTGGGGTACATTCAGAGGCGCAACCGCGATTTTTTGTCTGAGGGTGGGGGAAGGACCAGACCAGGATAAACGTACCAATAATAATAACAATAATAATTATAATAGCAATAATAATAATAAAACAATAACAATAGTAATAATAAGTACAACAATAATAATTGTAGTAGTCGTAGCAGTAGTAGTATTATCAAAGGCATTAATATCTCAATTTACGCAAAAAATGGGGTAGAGGTCGTGCTGAAGGATTTGTGTTGAAACAAACGATTTGATTTTTTTTCCAAAACGTTAAATTTCACATTAATAATGAAAAACAAGTACACAAAACTGTATTTTTGAAAGACAGGAAAAAATATAATGCCGCTGTTGCTGTTAAGCAGCCTCCCCCCTTGCCCCCTAGAATCGATTTCCGTGCAAGGTTGGGGGGGCAATGCCCCCTGCCCCCCTGTGGTTGCGCCACTGGGTACATTAGAAGTTTAGTTGCGTCTAAAGGCTACAATGAGAAAAAACGTTTGAGAGCCGCTGAGTTATACCACCCAACTAAAGCTGATGTAGCGATGTTATTGGACCTAATTTCAGTAATGATAGTCTATAGGCTGTTTACAGTCAGTCATTGCAGCCGAGTTACGAATTGACCAATCTGCAAACTGCCTTGGTTTACATTCGCTTCGTTCTTACCGTTGACGGAGGGTAGTCCATATTCGGAGGTTGAATGTTGAAATTCCCTTCCTCCGCCAACTTAGCGACGTCAAGATTTTTTTATCTAGTTACAAATTAATGGGTACTCAACTGGGTATAGGGATACAGGTGTTATTTTTACCGACCCATGACACCTGTTCGAACCCCGGGGCAGGTGATCTGAACCAGGAATTTTTATAGTCATTTTCTGTTTCTCCGCGGCTCTGAGATCTACCCAGCCTCGTATAAATGGGTACCAGAGGGCAATCCTTGGAGATTAAAGGGGCCAGGCGTGATGCTGATCACATCATCCCAACTATGGCCGACATCAAGAATATGTGGAGCTGTATACCTCCACATCATTCCATATTAGGTAGTCAGGTTGCAAACTTATAAAAATTCAAGTTGCCAACTCCTAACAATTCAGGTAGCCAACTCCTAAGAATCAGATTGCCAACTCCTAAGAATTCAGGTTGCCAACTCCTAAGAATTTAGGTTGCCAACTCTTAAGAATTCAGGTTGCCAACTCCTAAGAATTCAGGTTGCCAACTCCTAAGAATTCAGGTTGCCAACTTCAGAATCGCCATTATCTTCTTTTTTTAAATCAGGTTAATTCACAGTTTTTAATAGATTTTTTCAGTATTTTACTTTCTAGGCTTCAGGCTGCGCAGATAGCCTGGAATATACGCTCCTGTTCCATATATCTGCATGGCATGTCTGCACATGCACAGGGGTACCTTTATCTTTACATTTTTTACCTTACACCTATAAGTAGCCTGTAATTTAGTGTACCTGCCATTTTGTTGTCATTTTTATGAATGCCGTGATTTTGTAAGGAGGTTTACAAGCTCTTCAGGTTCAAGCAACAATAGCATTGTTCACGATCATTAGTTTGAAGTTTTAAGGCTACTTTATGCACAGATAGGCTAATCGGAACTGGAACTACAGTTTAAAATGGAATCCGAACCACCAAGTGCCTCAGCAGTGTATGAGGATCAGTAGTATATTGGTTATGAGTGACTTATGAGTATCAGTAAATTGTATAATAACAAAATAACCCTTGGCTTTACAGCCCTAGAAGGGCCATGGCCAGTCTCCCTCCCACAATCCTACCTAGAGGTGTCGAGATCTTCAACCAGTAATGGGGTGACATGTAGTCAGCACGTCGAACCCCCAGCCTTTATAGGAGATATCCGTTACCGGGTTACGCTATTCACTCGTAGATCCCCAATTTCCTCACGATGGTGGATTGCCACCGGTCCTATACACAGGCCGAGAACCCAGAGACTGTGAAAAAGATACAAAGAAGCATGCGAAAAATAGATGGAAATAAGATAACGTATGAGAAGAGGAAAAGGTAAGACACACAGTGTTTAAACGCTGGGTGTCTTGAAATCACTAATATCTAACAAAAATAGTAATAATAAAAAAGCAATATTCAATAGATCTTTGATGCCCTAGCTTGTTGTGTCAGAGACCGTTCCTAAATGGGATATCTGGAGTCCTATCGGAGTCTACCGTAACGTGGTGAAAATAGCACTAAACTAGTGATGGGTCGTTCGTGAACGAGTCGTTCCTTTTGAACGACTCCCTCTTGGGAACTGTGAACTGCTCGCTCCTTCGGAGTGAACGAGCAGTTCCTCTATGGTAGTTCCTCGGAGTCGTGAGCTTTGAGTGTACGTTGTCAACCGCTCCTGCAGTTCCAGCTCCGTCGATGACTCATGACTGCGAGAGAGCGAGCGACCGTGTTTTGTTTTGTTTCTGCTGTGTACGTGCTGGTTTTCTTGTGGTAGGTGGAGTAGTAGACGGAGTTCCCTCTCTCCTAATTCTTTTCACTCAAGCTAACTCCAGCAAGTCCTCCCCCACCCCCCCCCTCACTTCAGCTGCACGAAACCAATATCGAGAGGAGTTGATCGTTCCTTTGAATGGCTGCTTGAGTGAGCGAGCTCCGGTGAACTGCCTCCCGAAAAGGAACTGCCATGACAAGTGGTAGTTCCTCAGGAGTCGTGAGCTTTGCTTGTATGCTGCCAACGCTCACAGTCGATGACTCGCTCCTACGAACCTGCGCGAGAGAGGGGGAGAGAAAGAGAGAGCGCGAGAGCGAGCGAAAGAATGGACTTGGAAATTCTATTTTTGTCTTTTCTGTCGAAAGTTAGGGAGGGTCACGTGAATCGCTGAACCAATCGGCTTTGACCAGTTGCCGTGTCGAGGGGGAATTCTCGTGGTATTCTGCGTTGCCAAGTGTATGCCTGACAGCAAAAGTTCGGCGATATTGTGCGGTTTGTTTGTGCTTTTTTTTTTCGTATCTGTGATTTTTATACTGAAAGATGATGAGCATAACGCGAATACACCGGCGAAATCGAAAGAAAAAAAAAGTTGTCGGGCGTGGTATTCCTATGCGTGGCCAGACTCGTGCAGTGCGAGATTATTTTGAAAATGAAAGAGATAATAATGGCCCTTTGATTCAGTTTAAAAAAAGTGATTGGGAGAACAGCAGCTGCTCTGGGAATTATCAGAACGTCCGTGATGTCCATCTGGAAGGAAAAGTCCCGCTTAATGGAGACAGACGCATCATAACATGCTATAGTACCACTGGAGTAAGCAGGATTTTATTTCGGAGGGTTGGAATTGTAAATGTGGATGTTAGAAAGCTGCATTTTTTCCCGTGGGGCGGAATAAGTAATAAAACATTTCATAATTATTAGAGTTGAACGGATATCCACACCCATGCTGATTCTCTTACCTATCTCACCGATACCCTTGTTTGAAAATGACGCGTATTAATTAAAAGCTGTTTAAAATATTGACTAATATTAGTGTAAGTAAATACTTCCAATTATGTGTATCAATTTATTAGGGTTATGCTTTAAACGTAAGAATTACATCAAAATCTGAAAATACTATTACGTAATCACAAAATACATTTTTCCATACAACATTGGTTCAAAACAACGGAAACTTGGAATTATGCATAAATTCAAGGACACCCTGAAAGTGCTTGCTGCATATTTGCAAGCCTCGCGAAAGATCAAAATATTGGAAAAGTATCGGCCGGTGTCGGTAAATATAATCCAACCGATATCTTCCGATACTGATACCACGGGTAAAAGTGGTTTAATGACAAAAATTGTATTTGAGAGGTTGATTTAAGAGGTTCTTCAGTTACCAATTTGGTTTTCCTGATTTTTTAAAAAAATACTTTTAGTTGAAACTTTTGAATTTCTCAAAATTTCGGGAGGGAACTGCAGCCCCATGAGTCCCCCTGGACCCAATCACCCATTCAATATTACATAAATTCTGAATTCAACCTAAATTTCGGGATCTTACTAAACATTCTGTAGATACTCTTTTGAGGATATCAGTAAAACACACAATGTTCGTTCACTTCCAATCAATATATAATTCACTATTTGATATCGCTGTGTAGACAACAATGAAATTAATATAAACTATAAAGGATGGATAATATTGAGTAATCGGAACTCGACGTGCAATTTTAACTGGCGAGCAAAACGAAATATGCCACGACAAGTAACTGCACCCTAAACCTTGATTGCAGTGAGATCTTCATACGAACAGTCTACAATACCCCTAGAAAGAATTCTAACCCTCCGCAATAATTCCGAGTTTTCAGCTCATCGTCCCCCCCCCCCTCGAGAGAATCCACTCCCAAAAAGGCAAAGCACGGCGAAGCCTGTTGCCTAGGGTAGCAAGCGAAAGCGTGGGTCTCCGTCTCCCTGCCCCTGCCTGAAATGCGAGCGAGGGAAGGGTGCATGTTGACAGGAAAAGATGTCCTGTACGACTGGACAAAAAAAAAATCAGACTCTCAGACGTTTGGCAACATCGCTTTTGCCCCCCCCCCCTTCACACTAGCACAAGTGGAGACGAAAAGTCTGGGTTCCTCAAGTCCAAACTCTAGCTGTTTATGTTTTCTTCCATTCTTGCGCGAAGGCGGATTCCTCCCCTCTAATTCTTTCCATTCCCTCCCCCGCCCAACGAAATCAACTTGGAGCTGTGTTGGTATGGTAGCTCCTGTGAACGACTCTTTCAATGAGCAAGCTCCAATGAACTGCCTTTCTAAAAGGAACTGCCTCGTCCGAGAGCATGCTCCGTGGCCTCGTCGTTCCTTTGAACGACTCCTGGTGAACGACTCCTTTCGGTGAGCGAGCTCCGGTGAACTGCCTCCCGAAAAGGAACTGCCATGACCCATCACTACACTAAACCAAAATAGTGCAAGAATAGAAATAACGAATTAAATGAGTAAAATAAATTTAACCAAATGATAAAGGGTCGACCGAAATATTATAGCATGTTGTACATAGGAATATTGCGTAGGATAGAAAGTACTATCTATAGACATAATATTACAGTCATCAAGAAATATTGTGCAAGACACTTTGTAAAACTTTAAAAAAAAATAACGGTATCATGAAAGTTCAACCAAAGGAAAGTAGCGCCACTATCAAGAAATACGAAGATTAAGTTATACTTGATTGTGCTGCCATCTGCACGCAATTTGTAGAACTACGTGAAGTATAACTGCGGTTATTCATTCGGTTGGACAACCCTTCAGTGTAGATTGCTGTACGTTATCGAATTTCTGGGACAGTACTGCAATATACCTTGTGTTCTGGAGTCCAGGAAAATCTCTTCGAAAGGAATAAATGTCTCACTAGATTTCCAAAATAATGGAAAAATGATTAACAATGAATTCAATCTGAAGGACGGTTGAAAGTATTTTGATTGCCGAATTCTAATGGGGTTATGTTTTCTGCGGCAAGGAACAGATTTGTTTCTTTAATCATTAAACTTGGTTAGGCTTTCTCTCCTCTCGTCAACTCCCGTGGCGGAGGGGTTAGCATAGGATGGTACGACGCAGGGGTCCCGGGTCCGAATCCCGGCATGTATGTTCCTTGTGCGTGTCCCTTTACCCTGTAGGGGTCAGGGGGATGCTCACTCAGTGGCATATTCCTGATTTCATTTTGGGAGGTATGTTTTTTGGGGATGGGTTATGCAAAGATGGCGCATTCTCCATGTTACTGCGTTTTCGACGGTATTCAACTTTTTCATGTATTTGCATTCATTAGAAATTTCGGCCTCCCCGATGGCGCTGTGGTAGCGTCGCCGCCTTGTAATCAAGGGGTTCCGGGTTCGATACACGGAGGAGGCACAAGTGGTTCGGATCCCACTTTAAACTGTAGGTCCAGTCCCGATTAGCCTTGCTGTGCATAAAGTGGACTTAAAACACCAAATCGATCTATGAATTAGAAGTTTCCATCTTCACTTCCTTTATACTGAACGCAACTCCAATTGGCGGCTGGCAAACAGCAAATCAGCGATCAGTTTAATTTTCTTCGACTGACATCGGGTATTTTCGAGTCACAAGGCACCAAACGTTGTTCGCCGGACTAAACAAATGAGTGTTGGGTACACCACATGTTGCCAAACGTACCGTAAGGCGAGAAAGGGTTTTCTCGGGCAACGGTATTGTCAGCACCAGAAATCAGCGGGGTTAATGGTCCAACTCCACATGCAGTTCTGAACAACCACCCACAGGTCGGAATGCAGGCGGACACAGTCATATAAAGACAACTGGCAAAAACAGAAGTACGCTTGGCAACGTTGCTTCGGGAGAGCGATGTGATCGCTTCAGCTTTTACTTCCCAACTGAATTTGTTGACACCCATCGTACCACACGCCCCCGAAAATGATTGGTGGACAGTAAGGGTCAGAAATAGCCATCAAGGTCAACCGCCAGTTGGAGATGGTTTCACTATAGCGACATGTTGTGAACCGGAAAGAGTCGTTCTGAAACTATGGCGTCTTAGCGAAGACCTTCCATCTGGTGACAGTAAAACCTGTAAGAGAATTTCTTAACAAACTTTTAAGTTAATATATTTTTATCTACTTTTCAGCAGGATACACTGTGATTATACCAGCACACTTTTACGATTACAACTTTGCATGTTTTATCGCAAATGTAAACTTTGCATGCACAATGTATTAAAGTGACAGTGGCAGGGGTAGAGAGAACTAAAACTTTTTCAGGTCCCAGCCTTTTTTTTGGGGGGGATATGGTCTAAGAAAGCCATGAATCCAACGATGATAAACCTACATATTTTGAAATATGATCTAAAAATATTTAATTTATTAATTGACAAAAAATGGATTAAAAGTAATTAATTCTCGAGTGGTCTTCCAAAAGAAGGCTCAACTACTAACAGCACGAATAACTATGCAATAGATTATACTCTACTATATCTCTACTTTATAATAGCATATTTTACAATTTGGCAGCCAACAGTGACAAAATTATAGTAGCATGTTTTTTTAAATGTTGATTGAATGAAACACGTGATACAAAAACATTTAAAAGAACACAAACTTGAAACTTATTTAGAAATAAGGTAACGGAAATTTCCATAAGCAGACTCGAAATATTAAATGGAATACAGTAAAACCTCGTTAATCCGGACTAATGGGGGGATAAGTTGACCAGTGTAACGAAAGTCCGGATTAACTGAGATAACCTAAAAGAACAGTAGAAAGTGCATTAAAACTCCGTTTATAGCAACAAAATAGTTTATTATGGTGTATTTAAAGGGTATAGGCCTAAATACACTATACAGTACAGGAAAATGTAAGGTAGATACAATGGTACATACGTGATGCCCATATTATGATGTTCTCGACGGACCTTGATCTGCACCACTCGAAACTCTTGCTGTGGAAGTTGGTTTGAAGTACATGTCAATATTCTGTTGGGCCTTTTTTTTTTTTGCCTGACCGGATTAAGCGAAGTCCGGCTTATTGGGATCCGGATTAACGAGGCTTTACTACATATTAATTTTTTGTATAGGACCGGTGGCAACCCACCATCGTGAGGCAATTGGGGAGCTACGAGTAAGTAGCGTAACCCGGTCTCGGAACTCTCCAATAACTGCTCAGGGTTCGAAGATCTCTACACCTCTAGGCAGGGCCGGATTAAGACGAAATTAGGCCTGATGCTGCAGAATAATAAACACAAAGACGTTATAGTTATGTCACAGCGCAAAGAATTATAGTAACTGTTTAATAAGTAACGCTGTGTCTAGGCGTCCGAAATTGGGGCTCGAAATTTCATTCTAAGATTTATTTTCAGGTTAATATAGCAAAAGATAACTGTACAGTTTTCGTAAAATTCTCGTTTGTTTTTAATCCGGGCCTATTTCAGGAATGGGCCTAATGCTGCAGCATCAATAGCACCAACCTTAATCCGGCCCTGCCTCTAGGTAAGATTATGGGAGGGAGACTGGCAGTCGGGAGTCTCTCAAAGGCTGCCGAACCACGGATTATTTTCATTATTATATATATGTTTTCTAGCACTGAATTTGTAACTTCGGGCGCCACGTCAAAATTTTCAGGCTCCATAGCGACTGGGCGTCCTCCATTTATCTACCCCTGGACAGTGGTATTAAAAATTTCGTGATCCGCTCATCTTTATACCAAAGGTTATGGGTTTGAGTTGTGTCTCTTTTCAATCAGTTTAATCTAATCAATAGTGTCCGAAATAAGATCCTTAGGAAAATCTTTGGACCTAAAAGGGATGAGGAGACAGGTGAGTGGAGAAGGTTACATAATTTAGAACTACATAATTTGTATTCATGTCCAGATATTATTAGAATAATTAAATCAAGAAGACTTAGGTGGGCAGGCCATGTGGCACGAATGGGAGAGGAAAGAGGAGTTTACAGGATTCTTGTTGGGAAACCTGATGGTAAGAGACCTGTAGGAAGGCCAAGACGAAGATGGAGGGACAACGTTGAGATGGACCTAAGGGAAATCGGTAGGGATGGAAAAGAGTATATAGAACTTGCTCAAGATAGGGAAAGATGGAAGGCCTGTGTTGTTGCAGCCATGAACCTTCGGGTTTAAGAAGGCTAGGGAGTTAGTTAGTGTCCGAAGGATTCTTTAGTGAGGGGGCGAGGGGTCTGAAGAGGAATACACATTGAAATAATTCGTAATTAAGCCTGAGAACCACTTTGAACCGGTATTCATGTTGATATCGATTCCCACCGATACTGACGCTTGAAAATTGTAAGAATAAAAAGTTCTTCAAAATATTGATTAATATTAGTGAGCAAGAATTCGAATCCAATTATGAGTGAGGTGTAAGGGATGACGTTTTGAGAAGGCACCGATATACACCCTCACTTCCACATAGTACACCCAGGTGATAACTTTTTGCAGGGCAACGAAACTCTGGCGTCTGGACCTACGACAAGTTTAATCCTCTGTAGATGCTCTGTGTGTGTCGTCCTGCGTCTTGTCTTTATATGTGCTGAGCGACCCTTTACAGCCTCAGCTATTAACTAGAAAAGGAGCTTTTAGTCCTCGGAGACGAATACTAATTTTAGCTACGTTAAGGGTCTGGACTCCTTATAATTTGACAGATGTAAATAGCCTAAGTGCTGACGCACCAAAAGCTTTGATTTCAATCAATCGATCAATTTACTAGAATTTTGGTTTAATATATATATATTTTAAATACCTCAAAATATAAAATACATTTCTGAAATTACAAAATACAGTATTTTTAAATGATATTGGTACAGAACAAATGGATTTAGATTTTTGCATAACTTCCAGGATAATTAGATACCGCGAAAGTGCCACGTGACATTTTAGCGGATCCCGCGAGCGATCAAAACGCGGGAAAAGTATGGCCCGGTATCGGTTTAAAAAATCCAACCGATAGTTTCCGATACCGATACATGGGTATCGGTATCGGTTCCGTCCTAGTAATTACCATTTTTCCCCTTAGATTTAAAAATTGTTTGACGACAATAGGGGGTCATATTAAGGGGGGATGTTTACATTTACCACTTTAGTTTCTTTCAAGTTCTTTACCGTTTTCATTCGAATATTTCGGGGGTAGCTGTAGCCCCTTCAGCTCCCCTCCAGTGTACGCCTGTAGCTGTCATCCTCATCGTCGCAATTTGCCAAAGGTGACAGTAAAGCGATGTAAAATGAGAACAGCACAAATAAGAAAAGAATGAAAATAAAGTCTGTATAGATGACGCGTTTACTTGGTTAACGTCCAAGATCTGAAGAGAGCTCCCGCCACTAACGTGGGTGGGAATAAACAGCAGGCGAGTTGTTTTCGTCCAATCACACTCAACCTTCAGCCAATGGGCGCAGCTGTCATTCTGCTCGTCTACTCCACGTGGAGTCTCAGTCACGTGACTGCGGATACGCTGTTGCCGTATTTTGCAACTTCAATGTGGAGACCGTGGGAAGGTGCTTGTACGCGGAGGGACAAGGTGGCGTAGAGTAGATGTATGGCAACACAGTGGGTTCAATGTGATTGTTGCTGCTTGTGGGCGCGCTCCGTGGACTTCAAAGCTAGCCGGTCGTTAACTTAGCTAGCGCGTCGACTATACCCGTATCTCTTGATTTATCTTAATTTTAGCCCGGAATATATTTATTCACGGAAACCTATCTCTCTCTCTCTTTCGTGGAATAATTCTCTATCACTTGCATGTGCATCTGGGTTTTCATCCAGTTTTCCATTGTAGTTGCCGACTCCCGTGGAGGAGTGGTTACCACATCGCGCTACGACGCCAGGGTTCCCTGGTTCGAGTACTGGCCTGGGCATGGATGTTTGTAAGTGCCCGTTCATCATTTTCATCATATCATCACTCATCTCCATCTTCGCATATTAGCCAAAAGTGGCACAAGAAGGGAAGTAAAATACAGCAAATTAATCAATCAAACCTATTGTATTTAACTACGTGTTTATTTCAGAGTCGAGATACTTCAGCTGCTTGTAGTAGGTTTTGTGGTTCCATTGTTGAATCCAGTTACTTTGCTCCGGGCAGGGGGAGGGTGGACATCACACTTCATGGAGAGGGGTGTGTGTTAAAAGCTGGGTTGTTAATGGTCCAGGAATTTTAAATAAATTCAATTCCGGTCCAGGAGAGAAAATCAGCAAGCGTAAATGGGTTCTGGACCGAAAAACCTTTCATATCTATAAGGTATTTCAATTTGGTCCAGGAACATTTTTCCCGATCAATTTAAATACGGTCAGGAACCTTTTTTCGGAATGAATTTAAATTCGGTTCAGGAACATTTTTTTCAATGAAACAACACGCAACTTGGACCGAATTTAAATTGTGCGAGGAAAAAAGTTCCGGTCATGCAGCGGGACCAAATAGAACCCATTAGAATTTATGGGTTCTTGGAGCTTTAACAACCCTGGTTAAAAGCAACAAATTATAAAACTAATAAAGGAATAGTAATATTTATAAATTTCCCCTACTTCTGATGTCTAATTAAATTTAGTGTAATTAGGTGTAATTAACTATCGTTTTAAGAATGAAATTATGAGAATCAATAAAATATTATAGCGTTTACAGCAAACCTAGGCTTTCTACAGCATATCTGTGGATGACGTCATCGATGATAATTTCTTCTGTGGGTTCCCCGTCCCCCTTGGCACCTTCACGCAAGCTTGAAGGGTATCTGATACATCCTATTTCTTAATTAAGCATTTAACAAAACCGACCATGATCGAAATGCATTCATTATTTTGACTTTTAATTATGAAGAGGAGTGAATCAGTGCTTGTTACAATGAAAGAAACGATTAAAAAGTACGTTGTACAGTTGTGGAAAGAAATGCTTCCCCCATATGACCACTGGCATTGCAACGATACTTCACACTGACCAGCCCTGGCCCAAAACCATGGTAACGGTTGAAGTTTTTGCTTGCGATGACGTGTGACCGGCCAAGTGAATGCATCACTTCAATGTAAAGTCACGTGAAATGACAAAACGACAGTGTTGCAGTATGCAGATATTAAGCACCAGAACAAGAACAATGTCTAGATGAGGATGTGTACTACAGGCTGTGGAAAAGGAGATGTGATAGCCACTAACGCCGTCAAACGGTTGGGCGGGAACTTTACGTCACATACCATGAAGAAGTAATTGGATCTGAGCTGATTATGTCCTTTGCGATTAGTCACTTCATTAACTGATTTACTAAATCTCATCAATTTACATTGTCGAGTTTATTATTTGTGTTCTTTTTGGTTTAGGTTCAATATCTTCTCCGTAGAGAAAATTATGCTCATTTCTTTGTTTTCCTTGACCCTGTACATCCAGGGTCAAGGAAGTCAGTAATAAGGTGTGTTACATACAGTGTACACCAGGGCCGGCGCTAGTAATTTTGCCGCCCTGGGAGGTGGCGGCAGATGCCTCTCCCTCTCGAACCCCCCCCCCTCCCGTCATTACGTAGCAGCGGTAAATTGAAAATTAATATATTCCTAAGTAAAACATCAAACTATAAAACAAATAATTTTATTATACTATTAACCAAAAAAGGATATCTCGCTCGACCACAGTTAAACATTAATTTTATATTAGACTTATTATTATACTTTATGAAAACTCTCTCTTTCTTTTAAATGTATCTTAAATGTAACAAGTATTAGGAAAGAAATGAAGGCTTGACTTTATATGTTTTACGTTGTAGGTCTGTGATACATGATTGGATTTTTAAAATGTGGGTGATCTAAGGTCTTAATTCTTTCCATAAAGCGGCTCTGGGGTTCACCCAGCCTCAAATGAATGGGTGTACCATGGGGGCTTGGAAGATGTATCTTGTAATAAATAATAATAACAAGTGGTGTGCGTTATCTAGGAAAGTCGGGACCGGGATCGGAAAGAAAAATTCTGTCCCGATCCCGACTTCAGCAAATGACTTCCCTACTTTTCTGGATCCCGAGCAGTCGGGAAATACCGAATGGTCATTTCAAAACGGTATTAATTCTTTTCTTTTCTACATTGCAAGTGCCTGGAACTTATCGGAAATTGTTAGTTTCCATTCCAGAAATACAAAGACAATCACTTAAGGTGAAAATGACGTGTAGAATTTGAAATTTCCAGAGCGTCGGAAAATTTCGGAAATTTCCCGTCCCGAAAATTTCCCGACTAGTCGAGAAATTGCGAATATTTCCCGTCCCGAATGACGGGATTTAAAAAAAAAATCCCGTTCCGATCAATAATATTCTGTCCCGCATAACAATAAGTACCTATCGATATTTATTTTCAATTTGTCTGAAGCCACAAAATGTAAATGGGTGGAAATGCTCATTTGTGTACTCGATTTCGTGTGTTCAGTTTCTGGTATGGTTTTCCTATCTGCATAGTGCAACACTAGCGCATAGATTTGGAATTCATTTCATTGATAAATTCACTTCTTACCGTCGTTTCGTCATCACGAGTAAACAACGGATTGGCCCAACCTATACTTCTAATAACCTTGACACTGACTATATATTGTACGCGAGGGATGAGCAGACTAACACAATTTTAAAATTAAATTGCAAGTCCTCAGCGCTCAACTGGTTTCATAATGTTATTATACTTAGATTGCAAGAATTAAACAACACAACGCAACTTCCAAAATATTATTTCACTTTATAACATTTGATATAAACTCATTTTCGATTTCTGACACAAGACATTTTTAAGACAATCTTCTTACATATAACAAAAACGAATCTAAATCAAGAACGTAAAACAAATATCGACAATGGTACAGCGTTCTTAATCTCAATAGTTCCCTGTTAATTTTATAAACTTGTACGCAATGGAAATCAAGTAAATATTAGTTATTTGTGAATGTAGAAGACAGTCACAGCATTAAGGTACAATGGGGTAAGTATATTTTACCATGACTGTACGTTAAATTAAAGTGAATGAGGCAAAGCCAGAGTGAACATAGTTACCAAATTTCTTAGCTATTGTGCGAATGCTCTGCCAGGTTATTGGAATTTTCGATTTTCGATTTTCGATTTTCGATTTCTCGTGGGATTTCTCCCGGGCCACCTTCTGAATTCGTCACTGTGTAGAACGCCGAACTAACATCTAACATAAAACATGGCACACGCTCATCCTTACGCACTGAAACTCTGCAAAATGCAGTCCTTATTTATCAATGATACAGATTTTAAAGTGAAGTAAACATAATTTTAGTGGAAATCTCCAAGTAACAGTCGACGTTTGAAACTGCTCAGTGGACATGCTACATGACACAAGCCACATCCCTCTTTTGGTATACGAGATCCTTGAATTTCAGCGGCTGTCCTGAGCCAGGTAAAGTAACCTACGAACACATGCACATGTCATTTTATACTATCTTCACTTCACGCTTCGATACGACATGATTTCACTTCTGCATCGTGATTTACGTTATGCACTAGTAACGCATACGAGTTTATCACCTCTTCCAAGAAAATTCGAACTGGCTTGAACACACGTTAAGAAAAAGTGAAGTGCCATAAAAATGAAACAATATTAAAGAATATTAATATTTTCTATATTTATTGTTGTTATTTTTTACGTCGCTTCTCTACCTATCTAGGTTAATTGGATGAGTGACGAAATAGATGGACAATCAAGCCTTGGTTGATTGATTTGTTTTATTTTACTTCACATTTGTGTCACTTTTGGCTAATCCCAGAGATGATGATGAGTGATGATACCATGAGATTGATGAAGGGACCCCTCATCCCAGGCCGGGATTGGAACCAGAGACCGCTGGCGCCATAGCGCGTTGTGCTAACCACTCCACCATGAAGGCTGGCAATCACACATGTAAACAGCTCTCGTCGTGTGCGTTACCATAACCCCTTCCCTACAGGGACCGGCAATGTAATCATTTTCAATATAATCAACTGTAGAAGAGGTTCTATACTTGAGAAGTTTAGAATCTCCAATTGCAGTTTTTTTTAGAAAAAGAATGTTACCCCAACAGTGGATCACACTTTAAACTGTATGTCCAGTCCCGATTAGCCTTACTGTGCATAAAGTGGACATAAAACACCAAATCAATACACCAACAAACCTCACCAATGGATTCTACAGGGTGTCTCATAAGTAATAGCTCAAACTGACAGGGCAAAGTACGTACACGATAATAGAAGCAAAAAAGTCTCAGTAAACATGGGTCTGTAAACGAGCTGGTTTCGAGATAATCGCGAATGTGTGATTCGAAGCCGCCACTGACATCATTGTTTGTAAACGTTGTCCTATAGTTGGTAAAGTGCTAATAATGTGTGCGAATGTGTGGTTACAAGCCGTCATTGATTACATTTTGTAAATATCGAGGGTGAGGCGTGGAAGGAGAGATACAGAAAGGATTAATGAAGGGAAAGAGGGTCGGAATGAAAGCAGGGCAGCTTTTACACATAATGGACATTTCCACTCTGACCTAAAATATGATTTTAGCTGTATCACTGTACGCCATTCATTTTTATATTAACGTTGTGCAAAATAGTTTGTGCTAATTTGACATAGTTTGCGAAAAATTGATATGAAAAGTTGTACCAAATTGATGATAAGTCACGAAAACCAAAACGGCCTCTGATTGGATATTCCAGTTATGAAGTCCTCGTTCGGCAGCGACGTCGGTCGTCTGCTTCGCGGTCTTGAAATGCATCCAAGAAGGCGTTCCTTGATCCTCGTGTTTGTAACGCTGAACACTGAAGAGAATTCTCTGTAATTTTCATAATAAAGTTCCTATTATGACAGATGATGGATATACGAAAGCCAATCCCGGTAATCTAACATGTGTAGATGCACTCACGGTAGCTCCATGTTTTGCACAACTGATATTGGATGGAGCAGAGATAAGAGGAGCGGAAGCAGCGAGTTAAGTTTTGGAAGGGAAATTTGGCATGGTGTTTACGTTCATCGACAGCTTATACAAGATCATTTAATATTATTCTGTTGAAATATTTTTTTTCAGTAGCAACCATTCCTAATCTTCAGCTTTTATTATTAATAGTGGTAGTATTACTGCAGTGCAATAAGTTTACCTGGAGAAAAATGTTACAACGTTTGCATAACGGTACAAACCAGCGTTTTTTTCTTTTTTCTTGCGTAGCCGAAAATAAATATATATAATACATATGAGCATCGGGAGGAGCGAGGGTTCGAACAGGTCCGTTGACCAGCTCCTAGAAGTTGGCATCGTTCGTTTCAAGTTACAAAAAACAAAAAGTATGTTATTTATATTGTTTATAATAATAACAGAAATATGTACTATATTTCAGTTGGATATTATTCCAGCCATGGGCGTTGCCAGAATTTTTTGCAGGAGCTCGGGAAATGACAAAACTTGAATAGTACGAATAATGACAACAATAAAAATTGATAAAAAATAAAATTGTTATTTTAAAATTATAAATATTATAAACTAATAAAATTGAACCAATTTTATTCCAATTTTATAATTATTATTTAAACTTTACTACTTGATTCAACAGATGAGTGAATATGTAGTACAATGTTATATTCTTTTATTTTTTGTTCACATTTCACTCAGTTACTGTACTGAAATTCACAGTTACTGTACTATGTTATTAACTTTTGCATGCATCAGTCGCGAAAAGGCTGTAAAAGTTAGGGCCGGCCTCCCCGATGGCGCAGTGGTAGCGTCGTCGCCTTGTAATCCAGGAGTCTCGGATTCGATGCCCGGTGGAGGTACAAGTGGTTCAGATCCCACTTTAAACTGTAGGTCCAGTCCCGATTAACCTTACTGTGCATAAAGTGGACGTAAAACACCAAATAAACTAACCAACCAATCAAGTTTGGGGAAAAATTTATTCATAATGTTTTTCTCTTGGATTAAATGGTAGAGCATGGAAATACAACCTGGTTCATGTATTTTCCTTTAAATTTTTTGATCTAACACACATTGTACTGTTGCTATTCTCTTCGAATACTAAACTAAATGAACTTTTTATTTCTGGAAATAACAATACAAATAACAAGCTTTCTGCTTATTTTGTAACTTGGAAATGAACGATACCAATTTCCAATTGGGGGGGGGGGGGGCGACGTACCCGTTCGACTTCCGACGCCCATGATTCCAACAGAAAAATTAAAGTAAAAAATGTGCGAGATCGAAAAAGTTGGGTGTAAAGTAACCATGTTTTACCATTTAATCCAAAGAATAAATGGTTCTGCAGTTTTCAAAATTCCAAAAATTAGATTTTTTTTATGTGAGAGGTCGCACAGCATACACTTCATGACCAAAATTTACCCCTAACTTAAATTATCTTCTTGAACAAAGCACGTGAATGTAAATAACAAAATATAGTACTGTGCATTTTCAGTACACTAATTGTATTTGAAATGTTAAAAAAAAAAAAATTGTGCTGCATATTCGCTCATAGAACAGCATCTCCAATGAAGGATGCAATAATAATTATTATAGGAACGAAACTTTTTTATTAGTAATGATTATACAATAACAATCATAACTATTGTTATTATTATTTCTACGGTTTTAACTATTATCAGAGCCTGAACCCCCCTCCCACAGTGCTCTTATTAACTTGTACTTTTATATTGCTTTCACAGGCCAATTTCATTTTTCTTGCAGCTTATCATTAATGTAGCCTCGCCATGCAAATCGCACTCAAGTAAAGTCGTCTTTTTTTCATGGGTACAGTGAGAAATATCTTATTGGGGCATCTGGTACTCATATTTGCGCATAATGGTGAAATCTCTATTTTCCATTGTGATATCAACAACACTGAAGTGTAAGGATGAACAGAAGTGGACTAATATCGATTCTTGTGACACGCCTACAATCAAAAAATAATCATACTGCTTCTTCGCCAATGCAGTTTGCTAGATCTCTTTCAAACACCTTTCTTTTTTCACTCATATCCATGAAGTTGCAGGGATGATAATCGAGAACTGCAAATAGCGTGAAATGCTTATATCAATCGACAAACCAACCTTCACATTATTATGTGCAAAGCGTAACAGCGAAAGTTCTTTCATGACACGCCTTCGGTCTTCATTCCTTTACGTGTCGTTTGAAAGCATGACCAGTTGCATCTTGCAAAGCGAATTTACTATTCAGTTATCAGAAGTTACAAACTGTGAAAAAGTTTCTTGTGTAGTGGTTTGAATCCCGGGCAGGACATTAAAAGGCACCTCGTTATCTCTTAAAGAGATTTGCAAAGTAATTATATTCCATTAGCTTATTGAATCGAAACTCTCAGCTTTTCATAGGCAAGCATCTCCCTTTGTCTTATCCAATGAGCGTTCAGGAAATAAGCAACAAAATTTATATTTACAAAATTATGATTTAACTTGCCTCAGACTTTCTAAGTAAAGAATCACACTGGTTTCAGGTGGTCGGACGACTGCCATATTTCTAACTCTAATCTCATTCTAACACCTCTCCTCCACAATAACATATAACAACAAGGAAACAGAAATATTACACTAAACTAACACTATTAAGCCTTGTTTAAATGTCCAATAAAACACTCAAAATGTTGACCAAGGCAGAAATTTCTTGTAAAACAACACAATATAAACGTGACGTTTCACCTTACATTTTTTGTTTTTCTAAATTTGGTTCAGAGTGTGAGAAAGACCTTGTTAATAGGTTGAAACGCCACGTTTATATTGTGTTATTTTACAATACCCTACATAATAATAATAATAATAATAAATTTCTTTATTACGCGGGCGAAAATCATAGCCAAAAGTCACCGGACACCCAAGTGAACGTGACTGTCGTGTCATGGTGTGGGTCTGTTTTTCCTGGTTTGGGCTCGGGGCATTGGTTTTGGTCAATGGCAACATGAACAGTGGTGTTTATGGGGACATTTAGACACTGTGGCAGCAGTTTGGAATGGCACCTTTTCTTTATCAGCATGATAATGCGTCTACCCATAAAACATGGTCCATTACATCATTTTTCTTGTATCGTAACGAACCTTAAAGTTCGTGGGATCTTAAAAGCACCTAGAAGGTTAACCAGTTAACTGATGGGGTGATGTAAACTACTCATCATTCATCCTCTTGATGAGACCACTCGTCATTGACATGACGAGTTATTGCTTGGCATGCGAAAGGTACAAATTACTCAAAGGAATTAAACTACTGAAAAGACAATGGCAACTCGTTGGATTTTGTGAACCGTTGAACCTGTATCATGGCTGGGTGTAGGATAATTACCTGTCTAACTGAAGTCTCTGAGCTGAATCAAAATAGCGAAGTCCTCTGTAAGCTTCTAACTTGTTGACCAAAGCGTGCTTCCACTATCGACCTCCTGTCTTGCTGACCTCCTCTCTCTACCAACTCAATTCCCAAAGTCCAGTCACTTCCCAGCTTGTCTCACCTCTATATCCCCTGGCCATCGAGCTCTTCCTCGATGCCGAATCGCCGAATCGTGTTTATTATAATTGCTACCATGCAAACCGCTGACACCAAACCCAGAAGTGTTACCTGTTTCCTGAATGCTCAGGAGGTTTGCATGGCACAACACAATGCATTGTAAACATGCCTAAGAGGCTTGAGACAGCTGAGAAAAACAAGTGAATGCCCTGGTCAACATGAAGCGTTCAGAGAGACTTAATAAAATAAACATACAATCTTAGGGATTGATACGTTCGCGCCTCCAAGGAAAAATTTTCTCCTTTGAAAATTTAAAAGTCAAATCGCAAAGCTTGACATGACTCAGGTTCGCCAATTCCATATATTTTCATAAAAAACCAAATATACAAAAGAAAATCCACCAAAACATAACTTTCCCTTGTTTGCCGTAGCCTGAAGGAAAAAAAAAAAAATTTATTCCCTAAACTTTATAATGAATAATACCCTTAATACTAACAAATTCGTATGTTTATACGATGTAAAAAACAATAATATATACTCTTATAGGACTAGAAATCACAAAAGTTCGTGTCGTTAAGCGATAAAACTCTTAATGTATCACATGTGCGTGTACGTAATGTGTATTATGTATAATTGCTCATCAACCTGCTCCTAGTCAAGAGTCTGTGATGCCTCGCCACGCGGTAACGACTCTGTGTCTCCCGCAAGGCCAACAGTTGGAGCGTCTTGCAAAATGGAACGGAATTCACAATGTTTATTTATATTGCCACTTGATATAGACTCTTCAAATAAATAGAAAAACCTTAAAAAGGTGCACAAGTAAGTACACGTAAGTAAGCATGTAAAACATTGTCACATCTCACTGTTTTGTCCGTGTGAAAACCTGATCATATCAAAGTGCGTATGTTTTACGAACTACGTAGCCACTGCACTCCTAAAATCGTTGAATATATGAACTTGCACGACTATGTTGCACATTCCAAGGTAGTATTATACAATATTCAATGCATATAGTGAGTTACACTGAAAACTGTCGCTGGTAAAAACTTAATTATAGCGTTCCATTTTCTCTTCTACATTAAACTGTACACTGTATACATATATATGGCTTGGTGAATACCTTTGTATGACTGCACACAAAATTAATAATCTTCCAAGTGACAAAACTATGTGCTTGAGTTTAAATATCAAATAAATGTTCTGCGAACAAATGTGTCGCTTTCAATATTCCATGTTGGTGAGAAGAAAGAAAAAAAAAATATATCACACTAATATCTGCATGCAATAAACATATGCATAAAATATTGTCACTAAAGCATGCTTTCTAAAATGTTCGAAAGTGCTGTAATTATGTTTTTTATTGCTTGCATGTCCGTTTATTATTCAAAGTGCAAAATTTCATCGTAAAAAAAAATTAGGCACTAATTGATGCACTGGTCAATTGACACCACTGATGCTTGTCGCTTCCTTGCAGTATAATGTAAACTTAAATGCATATAAAACTAGTTCTTATGCATGACACAAAACTGAAAATGTATATAAGGACTATGGAAAAGTACTGTTTCCCATAATGCATGTTAAATGACCAAATAGATACACATGATAGGAGCTCACATGTGTATGTGTAGAAACACTGTAGCACAATTCTGTAATTATCGTTTGTGACCAGAACTGCTGGTTGTAGAATGTATGTTTTCTCTGCTTCCTCTTCTTTCTGGATTGCTTGTCGTCTTGACTGCATTGGGGCAATGTAAAAATGTAGTAAATTACCCGTAGAACTTGGGAGATGGGGAAAAGTTGTTGTTTTAACTGCAAACAGTGTGGAGGGGAATTTTATTTAGCTCCATCACTAGGTGTTGTTGATAATGTGTAGTCCGCTATACTGGGAAATGTATGGTTGTACATCCTTCCTGTAAAAGGTAGTCTCCGTGCAGTAATAAGTAGAAATGTCTGCATGTCTCCCTCAAATTGGTGGTGACGAGTCTCTTCTTGAAATAGTACTTAAAATGTCTGCATGTCTCCCTCGTAGAATGATACTCAGTCTTTCTGCCTGGTAATAGTAGACTGCCTGCGGATGTCCGTCATGAAAAATGCCCATGGATGGTGTAGGCATTGCTTGTCCATGGCGTTCCGTATAGACAGGTTAGGTTGAATAAAGGGAAAATTATGACAAAGAAAGGAAATTGCAATAGGATGGGTATATATAATTCAAGTATGCATGTACACAAAACCAACTAATTTCCACTGCCTTTTCTTTTAAAATTAAATTAAATTGTCTCATCAAAAATAAAATATGATTAAAATAAATTGATAAAATAATTGCCATAACTCTTTGAAAATAAATAAGGAAAAATTTAAATAAAATATCCAACCGTAATTAAAATATTAATGTCCATGATTAATGTGTTGCCTTAACCTATTAATTATTACTGCGCTGCTCTAATAAATTATTGTCAGTAATAGACTTCACTTCAAAACTACAAAATGTAAAATTAATAAACAAAGGTAAGTGTTGCAAGCGTGTTCTAGATTCTGTTGAAATTCTAAAAAAAATTATTATGGTGTGAACCCTTAAAATAAATAAATAAAATTTGTGTTGCGCAAAGCAAGCTATTAGTGTCATTAAGAGGTTGCTTTGACAAGCCTCTAATGGCCTCCTAATAAGCAATAGGCCGGTGCAATTTGCCGTGGTTCATAAATATTCAATGTAAGACAAAATTTCAGTAAATGCTACTTCTGAGTTTCGTTGAAACTCCAGGTGGTAACAAAATATAGCATCAGGGAATTAAAAAAGTGAAATTCAAATTTGAAACACAATAAAAATAATAAAACTTTCTCAATTTCAAATTTCCTTTAAACAAAAGAAATTTAACCACTCAAAACTTCTTGAGTCCGCCGTATACCTCAAATCACTTGGTCGTGTAAGCAGACCCGCCGCGGAAAGGTATACTTGACCCATATAAGAATGGTGTCAATCCCTTAGGTATGTTTAAACAAAATAGATAAAGAATAGTTATGCTATATATTAAAATATAAATACAAATTAATAGTTATTACCTACTGTACTAACATTAACATGAAGTTAATCAGTAAGAAGTAATGAATTTATTGCTGCATTGTCGAAAAAGGTGCAAATTGGGTAGATAAACTAAACTTCCTAATAATAAATATTAATAATAATAATAATTCTCAAATTATAACATTTGTGGTAAACCACTCTGTTTAAATTTGGAAAGGCTAACGATGCCGTGGCGACTTTTGCTGCACATGCCTGTGCTAATCACCGAGGCTTAGCCTGGCATGTTGCTAATAATCTTGATTACTCTAAGTGCATAAAGTGCTAAAATTGCCCTTTTGTAGAAATTTCCCTGATTTTATCGAAATTTCGTTTATCTCTATCCTGATTCTAATGAAAAAAAAGGCGTCAATGTCCCAAAAATTTTACTTACTATAAATATCTCTATGAAAAACGGGAAAATTTTGCGAGAAAAAACGCAAAAATTTATCTTGTTGTTCCTTTGAAAAATTATTGGTCGTGATTAGTCTGAAGTGCATAAATGCGACGTTTTATGGCAAAATTTACCTATGTAAGACAAAATATCCCTAACATTGTTTACATGAACTTCTATCATGAAAATCAAATTCTGATGGCTATATGCAGAACTAAACTGATCCCATAAAATTTTAATGGACGACCGCCACTAAATGCGAGAAAATATGTAAAGCCTATGGTAAGTGTTTCTGAGCTTCCAGCGTGTTCAAAGTACTCGGAAGAGAGCTTCAGTGCGGAGAAAGGAATTTGCAAATTCAGCTGCGATGTATTTCTGCTTATCGTTGCATTCCGACGTTGCTTGTAAGGACTGAACTAATTTCTCTACAGCGAGGAAAATCGTAGGCTCGCTTGTCGTGTTCGGTCGACATCTTCGGGTACGTTCGGGAAGCGGGAGGAGAGGTGGAGGGGAAAAAAGTCGCTGCTTCGGGCAGCGAGCAAAGGAACGGAGAGAGAAAATGCAAGGCGATGGTTCGCTGATACATTGAATGACGCGTAACTGTTTACAAAACTTTAACTTACTACGAACAAAGTCTAGTAAGCGCTGCGGGAGTTCGAAATAAAGTCAAGGACTTTTGAAATGACGTAATAAATGGGATGGAAAGAGAAAAACTTCGTTGCGCTTGCAACAGCGTGTTACTAGAACACTTCCGTGCTGGTAAAATAACAACAGTTGGGAAGCTGTTAGCAAACTAAATGACTAATAAACCTTGCATAAGGTACAATGAAACGTAAAAAATGAATTATACTTAAAATTTAAATCGTAATGAATATAAAATTCTAGGTGAACATGAAGTAGAAAATGTGGTCTGTAAACGAAACAACAGGTTCGGGAACCTGAAAATTTGGCTTACTTTCTGCTTTTAAAGTAACACTTGAAACTTTCTCGACTTTTACTGGTGACTGATTCGCAAATAACTCTTTAACTTTTACAACTGGCTGAACACAGTGTGAAATAGGCAATTCACTTTCCATTTTGCGACTGTTTTGAACAAAATTAGGACCCTTGCTTACGGCAAATTTCTGAACTCTATATTTAACGGATAAAATATTCTTCGGCAAATCTATACTGTCGTCTTTAGTGACTAAACTATTTCTGGATGCATCCTGAACTTCTTCTTGTACCCTAGGTTGAATAATAATGGACTGAGGCAGTGGAGGGGGAATTGGCGGGTGACTCGTTTTTAATGGTACCACTTCAACAATCGGTGCAATATCGTCGTAAATCTGCTCAATGGGCGGTGAATCATTAAGTTTGCTTAACGGTAATTCGTTGGTACACTCATGGTCATAAGTAATAGATTTCTTGCGGTGACATTGAAAATAACAGATTATGAAAATTATAAAAATACTAATAATAAATGTTGTTAATAATAAAATTGTAATTATATTATAAGGATAGTCAAAGGACTTGTTCAACAGATAAATAAAATTAGAAGCTTTTACGTATGGAAGAAATCCGTTTAAAATAACTAAAATCGCAATGATTTTCATGTTGCTTAGGCAATCAAAACAAACAGTTCTTCAAAGCTAACACGTACTTTAAGCCTGCCTAGTCTAATTAGTAGATATTTTAACTCAACTTTTAATTATTTCTGACTCTAGGCTCAATTTATCTGCGTAATTTATTTATTTAATATATATTTCTTTATTCTCTAAATTTATTAGCACTGTTTAACTTATGTTATTTTAAATTTTACTGCAAACTTATCTTATTTTAATTTCAGGTGTTAACTTTACGTTTAAATTCTTTGAAATCAATCGAACCGTACTAAGGTACAAGGTAAGGAAAAAAATTGAGACTGATTTACTCCTGACTACCTGAAATAACATAATAATTATTATTTATGCGATCTTTAAATGCATTAAAATACTAACATCACTAAAACTTGAAGAATCTTTAATTCTCTCTACTCATTCTAAAATATGCTTAGCATATTATTGTGGCAAAGCTTTAAACTAAAACCGTTGTGGTTTAATCATAATCATTCTGCGATGGCAGAATGGATTTCCAGGATTATCGGTTGCAATCCAATATCCGAAGGAAAATACTTGTTAGTGGAGCGCAATAAAATCTTGACGTCGACGTCTACATATTCATATAATATAAATATTCTCATAACTGGCGCTTAAAATAAACTTTGCTAATATAATCATATACCTTCGTCTGAAGAGTAACTATAAAATTCTAGTGATGTATTCGCTGAGCTAGTATTAGTACATACTGCAAAAAAACTTTTGTGCCTAAAGCACATTATTAAATAATAAGTCTGCTTTTAATCTTTAATATTATTAGTGCTATTTTATTATAACTTATTATTATGTTACGCGAGTGGATTTAAAATATTAGACCTGTTTCACTTTAATAAATGCCGTAACTTAGAGCAAACTTGCAATATTTATATTTAAAATTTTAAAACAATCTGCATTTTAAAGTTTTTAACATTCGAAGCTACAATGTGCTAAGGATAAATATTCAACTGTCAAACGAAACAATGTTTCGGACAGGAAAAAAATATAAATATATACTAACAAAAAAAAATATCTCGTTAATATGTGAGAAACGTCCACGCCGTGTGATGCTCTCATAATTCTCTTCTAGTTATTCAAAATAAGTTGGCTGTGCCTAACTTTGCTTAAAGCATATAAGTATATGTATATCTGTGTACGGATTCATTCTCGTCACTACTGCTTACCTATGTACGGATATCTCTCGTCACTGCAGCCTATTTATACATCTATTACTTCTCAACTAGAACTTTTAATTAATCGGGCGGTTTATACCCTAAATCACGGTACGCCACTCTAACTATATACGCCTGGCTTAATAGCGGACATAATTGTACAGCGTGTCGAGGAATATAAGTAGCGTTTTGTTTCTTTACATATTAACATGGATTAAAATTTTCAGGCAATGTATGCGTAAGTTAAGGTAACGTAAGGCAAGTGACTATCTCGTATAAACTTGACTATCTCCTTAATCTAAGCTCCCTTCATGAGGTGCTAGGAGACTTCAGTCATTAAGAATATAAATGAGTGGTCCTCGGGGCCTTATTCGTTCCCAAAACTAACAGTTGGGCTGAAAAGTTCGTAGGCTGACTCATAGATGGCGTTACTAGAATTAAATCCATGTGATTTTTACTTAGTACTAATCTTCAAAAGATACGTGTATAAATTTCACAGCTGCCAGATAATTAGTTCGTGAGATATAGCATTGTGAATGAAGCAGCTTTTGTTATTGTGAAAAAATGGATAAAAAAATAATTTCGTGTGTTAATAAAGCATTGCTTTTTGGCGAAAAAAAATACTGTTGAAGCCAAGGCTTGGCTTGATAAACATTATTTGGACTCTGCACCAGGAAACTCAACCGTTGAGAAGTGGTTTACTAAATTTAAACGAGGCGAAATGAGCATCGAAGACGATGCACGCAGTGGACGCCCCAAAGAGGCTGTTACCGACGAAAACATAAAAAAAGTCCACAAAATAATTTTAAATGATCATAAAGTGAAGTTGATCGAGATAGCTGAGACTTTAAAAATATCAAAGGAACGTGTTGGACATATTGTGCATGAATATTTGAACATGCGAAAGCTGTGTGCAAAATGGGTGCCGCGCATGCTCACAATCGACAATGCACCGTGTCACAAATCAATGAAAACGATGGCAAAATTATATGAATTAGACTACGAATTGCTTCCCCATCCACCATATTCTCCAGATCTGGCCCCCAGTGACTTTTTCCTGTTTGCAGACCTTAAAAGAATGCTCGCTGGAAAGAAATTTAGCACTGATGAAGAGGTAATCGCCGAAACTGAGGCCTATTTTGAGGCTAAAGAGAAATCGTACTATAAAAATGGCATCGAAAAATTGTATGACCGCTATAATCGTTGTATCGCCCTCGAAGGCAACTATATTGAATAATAAAATCGAATTTTGTCAAAAAAATATTTTTTACTATGTTAGCCTACGAACTTTTCAGCCCAACTGTTATATATGTATAAAATGTAATATCCTCGTTGCAAAAGTCTTAGCAGTCATAGTTCAAGCATTCTAAATCCTTTACAAGTTACGGTCAGTTTTAAACCAAATTTAAATTAAACTTTTAAGAAATTTCAATTAATAATAATAATAATAACAATATATTGACTCAAACAAGCATACTCTGTGCCATAACTCGTTAAAATGCACATAGTGCTGATTGACTCTGACTCGGTGGCACTAATTTATTTTCCTCATTCATAAATAACTTTAAAATCCACTTTTAATCCACGTTGTTAATTAATTAAAATGTTAAGGGTAAAAAATCGTTTACTGCTGACTATAGCTTACTGCATCCTCATAACCAACGTTGTAATAATTTTCGTATCCAAGATCATAAGATCATATAAAAAAAAATTTCTAAAATCACTGTCACTGCAAGAAATCTTCAAATCTAAATGCCTTTCCCTTATTCCTTATTTAAAATTCTGGATGGTAAAAATTTCCCAGGTGGGAATTTGTCGTAGCCATGGTACCGGGTTCGTGAGTGAACCACAGAGCTACCAGGAGCAGATTGATAGGGAATCGTCCACGGACGTCCCTGGGCCGGCCACATTTTTGATGAAATGGGCCTCCCTCAAATCCGACATCGAACCTTCCGCCATGCGGAATGCCGGACGCTCCTGATACCATAGCGCCAGCCCGACGTGGGTAACCGCGACGGAGCTAGGGCGCAGTTCCTCCGCATTCTTACATTTCGCTGATTATCGACCCAAACTTGAAGTCGATAAATTTAATCGAATTCATCCTCATGTTAGACTAAACATCTATCATGGCATATATAAATTCTTCTCCCCCCATAAATGCAAAAGCTTTAAGCCCTATGTATTTTCAAAATAAAATATGGCAAGGACTTACTAACGAAACTAAATAAATGAGCAAAATTTTGGGGTGGGTTTGAATTTAAAACCATGTAACAAAATTTGGGGTGGGGTTGAATTTAAACTGGTTAAAATTTAACTGCAACTCTTTTCATTTTCTGAAAAAAAAATGAAAAGGCCCGCAACTCTACCACGTGTCAAGCTTTGGGGTGGGGTTACTTTAAACTGGCTAACAATTTCTTTTCATTTCTAAAAAAAAAATGAAAAGACCCGCTAATCTCCACCACGTGTCATTCTATAGAATGAAGGGATCTGAACCAGTTAATTGATGGGGTGATGTAAACTACTCATCATTCATCCTCTTGATGAGACCACTCGTCATTGACATGACGAGTTATTGCTTGGCATGCGAAAGGTACAAATTACTCAAAGGAATTAAACTACTGAAAAGACAATGGCAACTCGTTGGATTTTGTGAACCGTTGAACCTGTATCATGGCTGAGTGTAGGATAATTACCTGTCTAACTGAAGTCTCTGAGCTGAATCAAAATAGCGAAGTCCTCTGTAAGCTTCTAACTTGTTGACCAAAGCGTGCTTCCACTATCGACCTCCTGTCTTGCTGACCTCCTCTCTCTACCAACTCAATTCCCAAAGTCCAGTCACTTCCCAGCTTGTCTCACCTCTATATCCCCTGGCCATCGAGCTCTTCCTCGATGCCGAATCGCCGAATCGTGTTTATTATAATTGCTACCATGCAAACCGCTGACACCAAACCCAGAAGTGTTACCTGTTTCCTGAATGCTCAGGAGGTTTGCATGGCACAACACAATGCATTGTAAACATGCCTAAGAGGCTTGAGACAGCTGAGAAAAACAAGTGAATGCCCTGGTCAACATGAAGCGTTCAGAGAGACTTAATAAAATGAACATACAATCTTAGGGATTGATACGGTATGTACGCATTGCTTGCATTGTGGAATTATTTTCCTGTAGTTTACGGTTATTACAAGCATAAGACAACAGTTTTTTGTTTTGACGTTTCAGGAGAACACACGATCCCTTCATCAGCCATTTATTTTTATTTTGACTAAAGATACAGTTATAACAATTGTTAGCAATTTTTTGAACAAAAAGAATCCTTTATATAATGGATGTTGTCAATGTTACATTGTTGTAATATAGCAACTTAACTGTGAAAAGAAGCAGTCTGTTTTATTTTTATTTCAGATAAAAAAAATAATGAAAATGGTAACATAGATCCAGTATGGAATTTTCGTTTTCACAAATGGAGTAAACTACCATCTTTAAAATTTAATGTAACAGAAAACATCAAGAGACTTTGTGAAAACAATGATGACTTTCAATTACCTGATGATATTTGGGATTCATAATTTTAAATTAAAAAAATATAATGTGATCATTTTTTTATTTTTATCTGAAATAAAAATAAAACAGACTGCTTCTTTTCACAGTTAAGTTGCTATATTACAACAATGTAACATTGACAATATCCATTATATAACGGATTCTTTTTGTTTTAAAAATTGCTAACCATTGTTATAACTGTATCTTTAGTCAAAATGAAAATAAATGTCTGATGAAGGGAGCGTGTGTTCTCCTCCAACGTCACAACGAAAAACTGTTTTCTTATGCTTGTAATAACCTTAAACTACAGGAAAATAACCATTACATCGTGTTTTGAGAACAATCAGGTGGATGATCTTAGCTGGCCCGTTCAAAGCCCTGACTTGAACCCCATGGAATATCTTAGGGATGAACTGAAGCGACGGTTGCGTGCCAGGCCCACTTGACCGAAACCCATCCATGAACTATTCACTAGGCAACAGGAGGAATGAAAAAATCCACCAGCAATATTAAGGGTCACTATTTATATTTTCAGCCTAACAATGAAAACACAGGAATTTGGCATTGAAAACTGCTTTATTGTTTTTCGAAGTATTCTCCTTTATGGTCAATACACTTTTACATTCGTTCGAACCATTTGTCAAAGCAGTTTTTCCAATCTTTTTGATATGGTTTTTGAACGCATCAACGGCGTCTTCCGCCGACGAAAATCGTTGTCCACGCAATTTATTCTTGACATTCGGGAACAAGAAGAAGTCATTGGGTGCCAAATCAGGACTGTACGGCGGATGACCCATCAATTTGATTTTTTGACTGTTCATAAAGTCGGTTGTTAGACGAGATGTGTGACAGCTGGCATTGTCTTGATGAAGAATGATCCGGCGGCGTTTGTTTGTTTTCCGTATTTGACCGAAGACCTCTGGCAAACAAATTGTTGTGTACCATTCAGAGTTGACCGTTCTGCGTTTGTCTAAATGCACAGTTGCCACATGACCAGTTTTCCAGAAAAAACAGGCGACCATTTGTTTCGATGTGCTTCGAGAGCGAAAAACTTTTGTTGGATTGGGTTCATCTTGAAACACCCATACAGTCGACTGCTGTTTACGTTCCGGCTCATATGCATATATCCATGATTCGTCACCTGTTACAATCTTATATACGTCTTTTGAAGCACCACGATTGTATTTATTGAGCATTTGTTTGCACCAATTGACGCGAGCGTCTTTTTGAGTTTTTGTCAAATTGTGTGAGATCCAACGAGAACATACCTTTCTCACAGCTAAATGATCATGTAATATTTTATATATGCTGGTGGAACTAATGCCTATGGTTGCCTCAATCTCACAGTATGTCACATGACGATCTTGCAGTATTAGGTTTTGCACAGCATCAATGTTTTCTTGAACAACAACTGATTTTGGACGACCTTCGCGAAGCTCGTAGGTGAGCGAATGGCGGCCACGATTAAATTCGTTATACCAGCGTTTCACAGTGGCAAAGGATGGGGCTTCATCGCCAAATGTGGAAGTTAAGTTGATCGATGCACTCTTGTCTTGATAATCCACGTCGAAAATCGTAAAAAATCATCGCACGAAAATGTTCAGGAGTTAATTCCATTTTATTGTTGTCGCGCAATCTCCAAGGCAACATAAACAACACAAATGAAGCTATTGACAAAACATTTGAAGTACGTTATGGTCAATAATGCCAGACGATTCCGTTCAAAAGTCAAATCGCGCCTAACTTCAATCAGTGTTGCCAAGGCTCAAAATATAAATAGTGGCCCTCGTTTACTAGAATTTAGAGGAAAGCTTGCCCCGAAGAGTAAATGTTGTAATAATAGAGAAGGGAGGTCCGACATCTACCTGGCTGGTGTCTTTGGAATGAACAGCACTGGGTGTCCGGTGACGTTTGGCTGTATAGTGTAGGTACATTTCTGCCTTGGTGAACATTTTGAGTGTGTACTTACACATTCTTGAAAAAATGCAATTTCTAAACATATATGTAAATTCCATCCAAAATGAATTCCCACTTAGGCATGTGGGAGTGATACCAGTAATCGTTAGGTAGTCCCTGTCTCTTAACGCCTGTTGCCCCACGGGTTATTATTATAAATGAATTAGCTCATGTAATTTTGTGTAAATGGTGATTTAATCTCAGTATCTAAGGAGGGATAAGTCGCACGCGTGCTTTTAAAATAATTTTTAATCATAGTTCAACTGAAGAAAATGAAAGTGCAGAATGTTCCCTTTTATCATATTTTTTTCAGTATTGCCACCTAAGTATTGGGTCGGTGCATAAGTTCGTAGCGTTTTGTTATGGGGTGGCATCACTGAGTTGTCCAAGAGTTCCTTGTCCGTTAATCCATTGTTATTGCTTAGTTTGTAGTTTTGTATTCGTGAAGACACGGTGAATTCTAATTCTGAGCACATTTTGTTTTATTTTGCGGACGAAACAAGATGCAAGTGGACAAAGCTGAACATTCCCGGCACATCCTTCTCTTCCAGTTTAACCAAGACTCAAGTGCATCAGTAGGAAGTCTTCCTAATGAAACTGCTCTTGAAACTTGGCTAACTGATTTCTTCAACTCAAAAACAATTTGTGCTGTGTACGGGGCTAATGTCATATATATACACAAAGCGTTTGTTAGAACCTGTCCCATTTCCCGCGCCAACTATGGCGCGACAGTCTCTGTGCCAATGAGACACGAAGAAAAGTCGTCTGCTGGGCAGCCAGGGGCGAATGGAAGGCAGACGAGAGGCGCTTATGTAGGCGCTGTTGCCACATTTGGAGTCTAACTCACGTGTTTTGTTTCTGTCTTGTCGAAGAAGCTTGTTTTGTAACAGTGGTGCTGATTAGTGTGCGTTTTAAAATATCCAGGATGGAATTTATTCTGCTTGTGTCCTTTTTGTGTTTAGTGTCATCTTAGCTGGAACATTCAGAAAGGGGAATTGTGTATATTTGTGCATTTCCGCGTATTTTATTCACAGCCTGGCTTCGACTTTCCAGCACGGAGTTCACGTGTTCTGCAGCGGCAATGCCGGGTGGTTTCTGCTAGAGAAGCTAGCAATCAGCAAACACAGGAAACGGGACAGGTTGTAACAAACGCGGTATAGTCGACGCGCTAGCTACGTTAACGACCGGCTGGCTATGAAGTGAACGGAGCGCGCGCTCACCAGCTGCAACAATCACATTCAACGCAAAGTGTTGCCACACATCTACTCTACGCCACCTTGTCCCTCCGCGCACAAGAACCTTCCCACGGTCTCCACATTGAAGTTGCAAAGTACGGCAACAGCGTCATGTGACTGAGACTCCACGTGGAGTAGACGAGCAAAATGACAAATGCGCCCTTTGGCCTGAAGGTTGAATGTGATTGGACGAAAACAAGTCGCCCGCTATTTATCCCCACCCACGTTCGTGACGGCGGCTTTCTTCAGTTCTTCGACGTTAACGAAGTAAACGCGTGGACTATACTGAAAACACAGCAGTTTCTACAGGCAAGGCATAAAACTCCTCCCCCAACGTTGGCAGATGGTAATTGACAATGAAGGCGACTACACTACTGACTGAGTGAGTGTTGTTATGGCTGTGTATTGTTAGACTACAATAACAATGTTTCATTTCACCACCTGTGTACTTGTGTTAATTAATTATTGTATTCCTGTTAATGTATGTTATATAACGCTCTGAACTTATGCACCGACCCAATAAATCTATAACTATCTGGTAGTAATAAACCCGAATATCCTTTGTTGTCAAAACGTTTATCATCTGTCCACATCCAGGGCAAGATCAATTTACTATCAATTGTCCTTACCAACTTCCTTGAGGTACACTCACCGGAAATAGAAATGGGACACCTAGGTTAGGGTGTATCGAAAAAAACTTTTTTTCGAAATGTTAAGGTGGCTAGTGTGGAAAAGTGGCCATTTGTGACCAAAAACACGTCTGATTTTTTTCAGATTTTTTGGAGGTCGTTTAGGTGGCGCGCATCGACCTTGAAGTTTTGATAGTGATTTGGTTATGCAACACGCACAACAATTTCACAAAAATGTCATTATTTGGCTATTTCTTGTCTTTTTTCTGCATTATGGTCATTTATTGTTTTGCTTATGGCAAATATGTTACATTCGTGCCTCAGGGGTGCTTTCCTATGCTGTTTAAGTATGCTTTTGGTCAAAAATTGTCAATTTGAAGCTAAAAACTCCATTTTTTCTATTGATGGTTTCCAATTGGTTCCGACTGTGTTTTATTCGAAAGTTTTCCGATATAAAAGACTAAATAAAATGTTTTGACTTTCTAATTGCTAACAGCTCCTCAATTACTGTCCAGCGCTTCGCTTATTTACATAGCTTATTATGCTTTGAAAATAACCCAGAGCTCACCACGAGGAGGTGGCTGGGCTGCGAGCTCCACCACACCGGTGCGTACACCTTCATTACGAAGTATGTGTGGTTTGGGATCAAGAAGGAACCATCGATAACTGACGGAGCCCGACACCTCTAGAATTTGATCCACTTGTCCCGATTTCTCCCACACCACTTGAGAGATCAGATTAAGAGGGTCATTCAACAAGACGCATTCTTGGCCCATCCTGAAAATGTCGTGCTGGCTTTAATAACCGACCAAAACCCAGAAATAAGAAGTCTTGGTTGGCAAAGAATTAAGAAAGCAAGAGGATTGAAAAAAGGCAAAAGAATTCGCACTTTTATTATACGAATCATCAATTTTAATGCAGACCAATACTATGACATGGTTGATTGGGCTTCATGCTCCCTCCACGAGCCTCCGTTGACCAATAATATTACAAATGAAGAAGTAGATGACTACATTAAAAACAAAAAAATAGCGGAAATTCAAGACTTCCCCTGCCACACACATGGAGTGGAGCGACTTGTGAAAATTATCACAGAGGCTGCTTCTTCCGTTTTCGGCGCCAGCGCACGTGATGGCTACATCAAAGCGAAATTGGAATCTAGAGAACATATGCCAACATTTCGAACAAAAAGCTCCTTTTGCTATTTTTTTTTGCTTCATCTCTTGCATGTGCTGCTTCTTCAGTTAACTTGATTTGTATTTCTGACTATAAAGTTCAAGGAGAAAACTAGAAGAAAATCTTGGCCTGCCCCTTAGTAAAATTATGTTTGCCAACATGGGTGGAGCTCGCAGTCCAGCCACCTCCTCGTGGTGAGCTCTGGGTTATTTTCAAAGCATAATAAGCTATGTAAATAAGCGAAGCGCTGGACAGTAATTGAGGAGCTGTTAGCAATTAGAAAGTCAAAACATTTTATTTAGTCTTTTATATCGGAAAACTTTCGAATAAAACACAGTCGGAACCAATTGGAAACCATCAATAGAAAAAATGGAGTTTTTAGCTTCAAATTGACAATTTTTGACCAAAAGCATACTTAAACAGCATAGGAAAGCACCCCTGAGGCACGAATGTAACATATTTGCCATAAGCAAAACAATAAATGACCATAATGCAGAAAAAAGACATGAAATAGCCAAATAATGACATTTTTGTGAAATTGTTGTGCGTGTTGCATTACCAAATCACTATCAAAACTTCAAGGTCGATGCGCTCCACCTAAACGACCTCCAAAAAATCTGAAAAAAATCAGACGTGTTTTTGGTCACAAATGGCCACTTTTCCACACTAGCCACCTTAACATTTCGAAATTTTTTTTTTTTTCGATACACCCTAACCTTGATCCTAAAATGCTCGTTTTCATGCAATGCGTTATGTGTGTTGCCTAACTCTACGGCGAGAAAAGGATTTAAATAGCAAATTTTCAATGGCAACTTCTACAAACTCCGTAGAGGTATGCAATACACATAACGCCTTGCAGGCAAGTAAATTTTTCCTGATCTAGGTGCTCATGTCGCGATTCGATCCCGGAACTTCTTGCGTCGTAGGAGTGTTCTTTGTGAGTAATCAATTTCTTTATATCATCACTTACCCTCATTTTTCCGATTAGCCAAAAGTGTCAGAAAAGCAAAATAAAAGAAAATCAATCTATCTCTCTATATATAAAAATGGATGTATGTGTGTGTGTGGGTGTGGGGTGTGTATATATGTTTGTTCCGCCATAACTCTGGAACGCCTGCAGCAATTTCAACCAAACTTCGTACACATATTACTTGCAATCTGGAAAGAAATACTGTAAGGGTAAGACACACCTGGCACCCCTAGGGGTGGGGTGGGAAGAGGTGACATATAATAATAATCGAGAACCACCGATATTAAATTCCGCACAAACAGACATCCGTGGCTCTATGCAATCCGCACAACGATAGTGTCTCTCGGGTTGTCTAAGATTCAGGCTGTGTTGCGAATAGAAGCCATAGTTTTTGTGACACTCCCAATGAGGTTCAACTCCAAGTTCATCACCTATCGGCATGGGGGATGAGGGTGGGGTGGACATAAAATGACACAAATGATCTAGATTAGTGTCGAATCCATAGTTTTCGGAGTCGCTAAGCTAATTGGTGGCATTCACGATCACATTTAAAATTAGTTACATTTACATTATAGTTAGAATTCATTATTTTCCTGTCTAATACAAGATTGGGATAAATAAATACGCGGGCAATGCCGGGTAATCAGCTAGTCTTATATATATATATATATATATATATATATATATATATATAATGTATGTATGTATGTATGTATGTTTGTTCCGACATAACTCTCGGACGCCTGGAGAAATTTCAACCACACTATGTACACGTATCACTTACAATCTGGAAAGAAATACTGTGGGGGTAAGACACCCCTGGCACCGCTAGGGGAGTGGCCGGGAAGGGGATGACATGTAAAAATAATGGAAAACGACCGATATTAGTGTGGAATCCAAAGCTTTCGGGGTCGCTAAGATGAATAGTGACACTCCCAATGCCGTTAAGTTTATTTATTCTTGCTCCTGGAGGTGAAACTAAAAATGTTATTTATAATCAATATAGGACGGATTTACATGCCTAAAAAACGCGAAAATATGCATGCAAATATGCACTACAAAAGGCCAAAATATGCACTTAAGATATGCACTAAACATTTTCAAAACAACCTGATTTAAGTTTCTGTACGCCTTACATGCAAATTAAATGTATCAATAACTCAATGAACGCAATTAGAGAAATGAATGTGTGATAAATTGTGCTATTTAAGACCACAAAAAAATACTAATCTACAAATGTTTTTAGTCTCGTGTAATAAAATCATTATATTACACGCATTCCTTTGTCTGGAGGCTCGTTTTAAAAACGGTAATATTGCAATTATAATAATATACGTATTTAGTTGGAAACACTGTGCTCTTTTCGTTGAATTATTCAATATATTATTCTTTTACATTAGCATTCAAATACTCTAGATGTTATTTATTGTTGTTTTCATATATAGTGCATTAAATATATATCAATAGACAATAAGTACACAAATCCCAAGGACGCTATCTCAGTTTCTATAGGAGTACCATCTTTCCCCTTCCAATTACTTTAATAGTAAAATTAGGACCTGGTGGATGGTTATACGATCCAGAATGGTTTTTGGGGCTATGCGTGAATAGTGTTTGGGGTTATGCAGGAATGTTTTTTGCCAGAATGGTTTTTAGGGCTATTCGTGGATGGTCATACTATCCCGAATGGTTTTTGAGGCTATGCGTGAATGGTTTTCGGGGCTATGTAGTAATTTTTCTGTTTAGAAGATTGAAACACTGCTTTGCCGTTTGGAACACAACGCTAGTCAAGATTTTCCCGCCATTTTGCGTGTTCAGGAAGCGAGAAAAGAACGAACAATAATTACTCGATATGTCTACAATAGATACTAATTTCGTTGAAAAAAGTTAAATCCCTTGTTAAACAATGTTTCGCAATGCAGAATAGGTAAGTACGAATGTAAGAAAGTAGAGAATAAACGAGTTAGAGCGATTTCCCGCATATGACAGTTTTACCAAAGTTTATAAAAATCACTACGCACTATCCAAACAACTAAGGTTTTCTGTTACCAAAATTGGAAGCTCTGTTTGAGCGTGGTAAATTTCCATTTCGGCAAATTTCTGCCAAAAACTACTCTAAATACATGAAATGTATTACATGTTTAGAGCATACTTGACAATAATAAATAACTCTGCCGGCAATGGTAAACGCATCGTTACCTTCTACCCACTGTTGGAGCAATGTGCTGTTACTTGTTCTGCATTTATTGTCACTTCTGCAGCACACACACACACTCAGAGATTTATCAAGATGTCACATTAACAGATAATCCTCAAATTACGCAACCCCAGTGTTGTCCCTGGAATTTGGAAATGTGACTCCCATCTCTGAAAGGTCGTTTGTTGATGAAAGGGTGGGGTTTCTCTATCTTGGCAACCAGATCACCTGCAACGCTGTGCGATGAGTTTTGGAATGTCCTTGATCCAACTTGTACCCAAGACCAGACGAGGTAGGCTATTTTTTTAAAGCCAACACAAAGAATGTGGAAAATGAAGCAGACAAACTTGAAACGGACCATTACATGAAAATTGCTCCCAAATTCCCAATATATGCAAAGTATATGCACATTAAGCTAAAATATGCACTAACGTCCCAAATATGCATTTATATGCACTATAAAACTTTACCAGAGTAATCCACATCAAGTGAAATGGATAAATTCGTTGAGAGCATATGAATTTTCCTTTAGGAAAAAAAAACATGCAAATATGCAAAAATACTGTACTTATGCTTTTAAATATCTGTCAATAAAATTAGTTACATTTTACACTATAGTTAGAACCAATGATGTGCGTCTACGCGTAAACAACGATAGACTACATTCTACACGTAGACTATTTTATACACGTAGATGACGTAATCTATGTAAACAACATGACGAAAGGTGATAACTTAGCAAAGGGCGCCGTGGAATTGAAATAAAATTATACTTTGTATCAGTTGCTGATGTGTGAGGAAAACTTTTCATACTCTTTCTTCCAAATTCGAACAATTTCTCACCTAGGAAGAAACCTAATATATGAAATATTCTAGTGTTTTATGGGAAAAGAACAACTCTTGCCTCACGACTGCCATCTGTTGTTGTTTTTTGCATACTATTTATGTTCTTGCATAGTTGATGATAGAAGACAAGAGAAATTTGGTTTTGTTGTAAATAGGATTCTTTCCATTTCGTTTGAATCAATACAGTTGAAAATATCACTTTCCTTTCATGAAACCCTTGAAAATTAATTTTAATGCACTTTAGATTATCTGCGTAGTGTATGTAAACTACAACCCATATGTAATCTACGCGTAGATTACGTGTAGACAACGTATGTAGACGTAAACTTATAGTCTACGGCACAACACTGGTTAGAACTTGTCATTTTCCTGTCTAATAGAAAATTGGGATAAATAAATACCGGGGCAACGCTGTGTAATCAACTAGTCAATAAATGAAATGTAAGGACTGGGAATAGAGGAGGGTTCCTATCCTCTTCATTTCAAACACTTCTTTAACTTACAAGTGCACCATTAGGCACGCTGGCTACACATTAGGGATTATTCTCTGCAGAGAATGAAAGTGAGGGTTACTAACTCATATACGTGTTCGGAATCTGCCAAAGTCAAGAAGTTTCACACCGTAAATGAAATCTTCAATTGACACGCCCGCTGGCCAAAAGATTGTTAAGTACACACCGCCATCAAACAAATGAAGGTCTTCACTTTTATTGCATACAATATATGCATGCTCCAGCGAACTTGAAAGAGTGCGCGATTGGGTGTCAAGTGAGACATGTCACACTTCAAGCCACAATACGTGAACTTTCTTCAACAGTTCTGGCGACGAGATCTTGAGATATTGACCATTTCACTTGATGAATTAGATAGGCCGCGTGAATGGACATAAATGATCGCCTTTGAACGATTCAATTACTAGTTTCTGTTCGGAGACACACGGTGAAGGTTGTTCCAGACACCCGATCATAAGTTCTTTCAGAGGGCGTTCGTTATTCAAATGCTAAAGTCAACGTGAGTGCTTAGTCGTCATCTTGTAATACAGTCGCCATCTTGTAATAGTGCTTCCACCAGAATGCGCGCCTTACACTGTTCATTGTTGCTCCTTGCAACAATAGGATGCGCTCTGGGTGCAACAAAATCCGTCACAGACTGCATCCTAAGTATGGACATAGAGTGTGTGAAGTCTAAAGTGCTGAGTAACCTGTTGAAGATAGAGAGAATGAGGAGTTACAAGCTGACGGAAGGAGTGGAGCTAGTACGCCTTTCTAACGCTAGCAGCGCTGCGGTCAACAGCACGAGGAGACACTGGACTGCAAGATCGAAAGGCCAGGTGGAGGATACTTTGGTGGAGGAGATGGCCAGAATGGTGAACACCCATGGAATAAAAATCAGTGCAGTTCCCGGGCTCGAAATCTTTGTTTCGCGCCTCAAGGACAGGAACGGACTGTTTGACGTCAGAGTTTTGGCAACAGAGGGCGGTGCAAGGACAATGAGTGAATTCGGTGGAAAAGGTAGGTTAAACTATCTTATTACTACTATTATTTATGCATTTGTTATGAGTGCCTAAAGGGAGGTACAAGTGAAGTCACTTGAATATTAATCTAGAAGTGAAATTTTTGAACAATTTCTTAATTATTCTTCAATTCTTACTTATATTTGCATTAGTTTTCCTAATTTCAACTTTTCTGCTATTCTGCAATATCGTCTTCCTTGCTATGGTTCTTTATATTTCCTGTACTACAGTTCTTCTTCCGTTCTTTCGTTTATTTTCTTAGGTATAGGACCTAGACAAGTCTCGACCTCGTCTGACTCGTCTAGTTAAAACGAGATTGTCTCGGTAAAAATCGAGACTTATAGTTCTGCGACTTTCGTATGGCATTCAAAAATATTTACCAAATCCACTCGCATACGCAAAGGGGCCTGATCTTGCATGCACAGAATTTTTGAGAAGTATTTATTTAGTTTAAAGATGAATTATTCATGAAGATTAAGCACATACAGGAGATGCACTACGAAGAAATTTCAACGAAAAATGCAGATTCCATCAGGACTCGAACTCCGATGTCTTGCATACCGTGCCATTGCTCTACCACAGAGCTATCGAGCTATAATTAATATAATTATTACATGAATAGGTTAAAATAGAGATATAACAATACGTATCCATTATCTAGCTTAACTGCAGTAAAGATTACATAAACACAACAAGTGCGCTAGCAAAGAAATTAGCATAAAATATATGCAGAATTGAATATTTACTGAATAACAAAAAAGGTTGTTAGACCCAGTTGGCAAAAAATAAAGTTCCTGATTAATATTTTGTTCATATTATTATAAATAGCAGTGTGCATGCATAAATCTTTTGTACTGTCCTTTGTAGCCGTACGATCCCAATATAATATTTGCCTTCTAGACCCTACCTTGAAAAAATCCTGCTCCGCCAGTAAACATATCCAATTTTTTTACACTACGCGAGTTCTTCAGATATATCAAATCAAGCCCATATCTACCTGATTATTTACAGGTATGTCCTACATTTTGTTTACAGTAATTGCAAAGCATTAGCGGCAATTGTGAACCTGCGCTGTGTGATTACGTATGTTCAGGATAAACTTTCGGATTTCGAGGGTTCGTAGCGTCGAAACGAGGCATCAAAAGAAAGAAAAACGTTATTAAAAATAGTTATTTGCCTTAATGACCTCTATACCCTGCCAAACTTCATGCTGCAAAACGTTGTTCATACCCTACCTTTCGAGATTCGAGACACTACAGCCAAGGGTCGTTATTTGAAATGAATGTCAGCGGTTCATTCAACTTCACGCTTTTTTCCCGGAAAGCTGAAGAGAAGAGAGATAAATAGTGATGGAGCGATTTTTTAAACAGGCTAGAGAAGATAAAATCAGTTTAAAGAAAGCAGTGGCGTATACTGAGTCCGAGATCTGAGCTATCTCACTATGTCACGTGGTCCTAGGCTATAAATAGAAATAAGTTTACAATCACATAAGAAATCAGGTTGCCAACTCATAAGAAATCAGATTGCCAACTCATAAGAAATCAGATTGCCAACTCATAAGAAATCAGATTGCCAACTCATAGGAAATCAGGTTTGCCAACTCATAAGAAATTAAGTTGCCAACTCATAAGAAATCAGGTTGCCAACTCATAAGAAATTAGGTTGCCAACTCATAAGAAATCAGGTTGCCAACTCATAAGAAATCAGATTGCCAACTCATAGGAAATCAGCTTGCCAACTCATAAGAAATTAAGTTGCCAGCTCGTAGGAAATCAGATTGCCAACTCATAAGAAATCAGGTTGCCAACTCATAAGAAATCAGATTGCCAACTCATAGGAAATCAGCTTGCCAACTCATAAGAAATTAAGTTGCCAGCTCGTAGGAAATCAGATTGCCAACTCATAAGAAATCAGATTGCCAACTCATAGGAAATCAGGTTGCCAACTCATAAGAAATTAAGTTGCCAACTCATAAGAAATCAGATTGCCAACTCATAAGAAATCAGGTTGCCAACTCATAAGAAATCAGATTGCCAGCTCGTAGGAAATCAGGTTACTAACTCATAGGAAATCAGCTTACCAACTCATAGGAAATCAGCTTGCCAACTCATAAGAAATTAAGTTGCCAGCTCGTAGGAAATCAGGTTACTAACTCATAGGTAATTAAGTTGCCAACTCATAAGAAATCAGATTGCCAACTCATAAGAAATCAGGTTGCCAACTCATAAGAAATCAATTTGCCAACTCATAGGAAATCAGCTTGCCAACTCATAAGAAATTAAGTTGCCAGCTCGTAGGAAATCAGATTGCCAACTCATAAGAAATCAGGTTGCCAACTCATAAGAAATCAGATTGCCAACTCATAGGAAATCAGCTTGCCAACTCATAAGAAATTAAGTTGCCAGCTCGTAGGAAATCAGATTGCCAACTCATAAGAAATCAGATTGCCAACTCATAGGAAATCAGGTTGCCAACTCATAAGAAATTAAGTTGCCAACTCATAAGAAATCAGATTGCCAACTCATAAGAAATCAGGTTGCCAACTCATAAGAAATCAGATTGCCAGCTCGTAGGAAATCAGGTTACTAACTCATAGGAAATCAGCTTACCAACTCATAGGAAATCAGCTTGCCAACTCATAAGAAATTAAGTTGCCAGCTCGTAGGAAATCAGGTTACTAACTCATAGGAAATCAGGTTGCCAACTCATAAGAAATTAAGTTGCCAACTCATAAGAAATCAGATTGCCAACTCATAAGAAATCAGGTTGCCAACTCATAAGAAATCAGGTTGCCAACTCATAAGAAATCAGATTGCCAGCTCGTAGGAAATCTGGTTACTAACTCATAGGAAATCAGGTTGCCAACTCATAAGGAATCAGGTTGCCAACTCATAAGAAATCAGGTTACCAACTCCAGAGTCACCACCATCATCTCACTGATATGAATAATTTTATTAACGATTCTGATCGATTCTTCTCCTGTATTTTATTATCTAGTCTTCAGGCTTTGCATATAACCTAGGTAGCATAGAATGTACACTCCTGAAAGGAAGAATTGCAAAAAAGTTAGAACGAGAGATACAAAGAGAACGGGGGAATGGGGAGGTGTAAGTCAGATAAGAGTAAATAAAGGACAGTAGCAAGAGATGAATTGCAATTCCGGCGTAGAGAATAGAGATACGCAATGGAAGGAAGAAACAGCAGCCAGACGGATAGACCGTACCCAGAACATTTTAAGTGGGGAGGGAAATCCGAAAATGTGGGGAAGAAATCCGAAGTACTGTAAGCACAGTATTGCAGCTAGGCGTATGCAATTGTAGAGTTGCAATATTGTGTTACAGCCAACGGCAAAGATAATAGCAGGCAAGTTGTCCATCGCTACTTTCATTAATTTTTCTTCCACCGCCTTTGATGTTCAGAAACGGAATTCGGTTGATTCGAGGAAGGTGTTATCCGCTAGTCATTGGTGTTTTTAATTCAATTCATTATCATCAGAGTGTGGAAAAGAAAATGATTGATATTGGTGATGGATATTTCGCCCACTTTTGCCGTTGGGTGTACAAAGTAACGGAATAGAAAATAACTCGCCGATAGAACACCTCCCCGGCCCGACATGGCTTACATGATTCTTATTGTTTACCTTCAATTCTCAGAAGTATTCGAATAGAACTCTATTCCGCAAATTAATTGTTTTCAATACCACTACCACTGTACAGCCATGATAATTCTATGCTTAGAAAATAATATATTTACAAATTTAAAGATACGTATTAGCAATGATTCTAACAATGATGAACATGTCTTAATGTGAGTTAACTAATGTTTCGCAGTTCTAAAAAAGTCGGAACAGTAGTTGAAAAGAACGGGCTGTCCCATCTAAATCGGTATCCTTGCATCAATGATGACAAAACTAAAATGATCAAATAATGCAGACTGCAGACCTCTCCACAATATTTTATTTTAAATCAAGGACCAAATCGAAATTATTTCGAAATCTGATAAACCGTCATGCTATTTTCGTAAGTGTTAATAGGTTCACATTAAAACATTTCATAGCTCAAGGAAGGCAGGGCATGGCCCTCATGGCCCCTCTCCTGGGTACGGGCCTGGAGGAAGACAAGAAGCTGTACAACTGAAATTATAACACCTGTATACTTTAATTTATGAATATCTAGATTATGCCCGCTCGTTCTAAGTTTTCTGCGTCATATTTAAATGACAGCAATACGCCTACGCTTCAAAGGTATATTAACTCTGTGGTCAACAAATGGCATGCTCTACGAGATATTAACCCCATTAATAAAGCGTGAAAGGTCTATTGAAAAGTACACCGTGTATCAAAAAGAATCATCCGATTTAAAAGTTCTATATTTAGGAAACCAATGGACATAGAACCTTGTAGTAAGTTGTAAAATACATGTTGGAATATGAAGTTTCACTTACAATACGTTTTATGTTGTTGCAGGTAGGTACGTTCCGAAAATCTTAACGAAACGAATTTAAAGAAGGTAACTGGGCTCATCAACCTAGTGAAACGAGTTATTTTCCAGACTTATGGGACACTCTAGACGAAAGCGCAGGCGCAGCGTCCTCGTGGCGTCGAGCGGAAGGCATGTCCTTCTGGCAGAAATAAACTCTACTGTGGGCATTGTTACTCATTTTAATCACATTGTAAGAACAGTTGAGGCACACTCGTCTTACGCATGTTGCTTCATATCGCTCTCTGTTAAAATTATAATACATTTTCCGAACTAGTGCAGTTTAAAGCCATCATGCACGCGCGTTGTCTGCACGCAGCAAACGATTCTCACCGAACAAACCAGTCTCCTGGCCCGTGCGTTTGGTGAATCTCGTTCTTGCACGAGAAGCACGGAAAGCGACTTTTGGGACAGCATAACGAAATGCACGAGAGCACTTATGGGACGACCATTTACCATAACTCGTTTAACGCGTTCAACTCGTGCGACTTTCGGAAGGGGCGCCTGGTGCTGTTCACTCTTTAGTCCGCTTCAAGATGGCATCCCAACAACCGAAAGCTTTCTGCGTTCTCCACTTCAACAAATGTGGTCCGTTACAGTTGTGCAGCGTGAGTTTCGTCGTAAATACGGTGCTGCACCACCTACTGCTCACAGTATTCGACGTTGCACGCAGAATGCTGCCTGTTGCTGGGTAGCCATCCGGACGCGGACTAAAGAGTGAGCTGCACCAGTGGCACCTACTTGCAACAAAGTAAACCTTATTGCAAGCAAAACTTTATATTCCAGCATTTATTCTACAACTTACTGCAAGGTTCTATGTCCATTGGTTTCCTAAATATAGCATTTTTAAATCTGATGATTCTTTTTGATACACCCTGTATAATACCTACAGTTTATATGATAATAGAAATTTGCAATTCTTTTCAATTTGGTTTGACAGAGCTTGGAACTAAATAGTTTACTTTCAGCTAATTTTTGCGGAGCAGACAGGTTTTCCTCGCCTGTACTGCCAGCGCAGATCATTGAAAATGTCCAAGGGCCAATCAGGACATGGCACTTCAAAAACAGCACAAGAGCAAAGTAGGGACTGAAAAGCCACCAGCCCTTTACTTCAAGGAACCGGATGAAAACACCAACCTTCAGTCCTTTGAAGGGCAGAACTACCAAGACACTCAAGAAGGGAACAACAGCAGAAAAAAGGAATATCCCTGCAACACATCGGACGAGGGAGACATCAATGACGAAATCCTACACCTATCCCAAAAAAGCCAATCCGTAAACATATCCAAACAACTCAGAAAGTCAACCCTATTGACATCTCAAATACCTTCCACCCTCTCTTCACAGACAACAAGACAATGAAGCCACATGCTGTCTACATCTACAATGCATTAGTTGCCAACTCACCTCAACGGTGATGAAAAACGTCGACGACGAAGAAGCAAAAGTTCGACCACTCCATGCTGGCATGAAGCTACGGCTAAAATCCAGACAGTCGTACGACAAGCTCATCAGTTTTTGCAAAGAGCAGTTGCTGAGTTACGCTACAGAAAAACCCAGAGAGAACGACCAATGAAAGTAGTCCTAAATAAAGTAGTCTTTAAGTAAACTTCAATTCTAGAAAAATCGCCAAAGTGCACACCGAATAAGAAATTTGTAGTCAGTGCTGAACAAGTTGGAACTCTCCAAAGAAAAACCACCTCAACAACGAAACGAAACAAGCACCAATTATATATTTGACCCACGATCAACGCCCATACGCTTGCGATATTCATGAACAAACGTTCTCAAAATTTAAATTTTAAACTGTCCCTTTTCCGTATGAATCCCTCTGAAGCAGCTTGTGTTTATAACGCTGTTGAATATTATTCAAACTTATTTTAAACATACAGGAACGTCAGAGGCGTTCCGTGACCTTTCGTGATAGGCCAGCAATGGGTTAATTTTTCGTTTCGGTTATTTATAACAATTTCAAATATAATATAGGCCTACACACATACCTAATTACAATAATGTGCATAATGGTGACGTATCGGGCTTGAGTGTGTGAAGTGCATACATACCGTAAAATCAAATTTTCGCTGCAAGAAGAAAAACAGCCCCTCGATATAAACTTGTAAATTTCAACCATGAAGAAAATAATGATTTACTTGATATTTGAGGGGAACTGTAAATTAAATTACGTTCTTTTTTAACCCTGAAAATAATAAACATCCTATTAGCATAAAGTTTCGATCTTAAATAAACGGACGGGTTTCGGTTTCTTACTTATTTCTCATAAATAGCATACGACTGGCGATCACTGCCTAAGTTCATAATGTAATTTCTTGATTACTATAGAGTTTTAAACATGAAATCGTACCGCGTTAGGTGGTGCTACGGATGCACAGAGAATTCTGGAAGTTAGCAACACTTGTGGCTAGTGTGGACGACTTCTTTCCAACACCCTTGCCAAAGACAGATGCGGTCTTGGTGTCGCTTGCTCTCGGCATTTTTTCTTCGTAAACGGGCATGGACAGTGACCATGCAAGAACTGCATAAGTCACTCGAAAAGCGGGGAGAAAGGCGAGCAGTCCTCTTCCTCTAACGCGGTCAGTCGTGCCGCATCGCCCAGCGTCGTCAAGGGTGCAGCCGGTTTATGTAGCTGCCTTCTAAAACTGTCCGCTAGTACGTTTACACTGCAATGTCACACTGCGGTTATAGAAACCGTATCGCAGAAAATAAATCACAACGCTGTTGTTCTCTCGTGGGCCATGTTCAAAAACTCCCTTGTCAAAAAGTTACTGTACACACTTGTTGTTCCGGAATCCGATCCAGGAACCGCAGCCAATAGGAGCCGTCGATGAGGTAAAGTGAGGCTGCTGTGTTCCCAGCAGATATCACAACAGGGACGGCGGGCAGTGTTTCTACAAGAACCAAGGGAAGGAACGCGTGCGATAGAATGGGACTACATGGAGAGGGGTAACGTGACTGCAGCGTTTGCGTTTCGCCCATTTCTACCTTGTAGCTTAGATTCTCGAGACAGCCAGCACCTGGATTAGTCTTTCATGCTCACAAGTGGATAATTGTTTATCGTCAGGTCCGTATTCGATCCAAGTTGCGTATTGTTTCATTTCAATACGAAACTCGGACCCTATTTAAACTGATTCGGAAAAAAATGTTTCTGGACCGTATTTAAATTGAGCCGGGAAAAAGGTTCCTGGACCGAATTGAAATACTTTACAGATAAAAAGGTTCTTTACGGTCCAGAACCCATTTACGCTTGTTGCTTTTCTCTCCTGGACCCGAATTGAATTTATTTAAAATTCCTGGACTTTTAAGAACCCTGTTTAGTACAAATAAGGGAAGTGTCAATATCTGGATAGATAATTTGGGTGATCATATCATCTTGTCTCGACTCTCCAAATAAAGAAAAAAAACCGATCCTAATAATACAAAAAAGGGGGGGAAATGTAGAATTGACTGGCTAAGAATGACACTGCTTTATGAAATTTCTGGACACATAACTGTCCTCAAATGAGGATGTTCAGCGATATACGTTAGCACATATGGTTGCTAAAATAATGTCTAGAAAAAGAATTATGAAAGCGGGACTCTAAACCAGGACCAGTGGAATTGTAAGAGAATTTCGTATGAATGAGCTGAAAAGTGTATGAAATATTTTCAGTGGGTTGCTTCCCTTTCTTTCTCTCTCTTTCTTTTTCATTCTTTCTCTGTCTCTCTTCCACATTCTCCTTACCTTTTTCTATCTCTCCAATTCCTCTCCTCCTTTCATTCCCATTCTTTCCTTTGTGTGTGCAAAGGATTTGTTCCCGATTCAGGATTCCCAACTCAGGAACTCTGGAAATTCCAATGAAAACAGTGTGCCATCTCAGGAACGCATCTTTACCAGCTGGATATTTTCCCAACTCAGGAAGACCTACTAATTGCCTCGGGGAAGAACGAATTGTCGTTTAAAAAAGGTGCCATTATTCACATCTGTGCAAATGCTAACCTAGCCTACAAGCAAACTATCTGCAACGTACTCAAAATATATTATTATAGGAAAGACGAAACTTCTCGACAAGCGCAGTACTTTTTTCTGCAAATGGATGTGTGTATATATATACGTACACTCTGTCCAAGCTATCTATGGAGCAGGCGAACAAAAACAAGTCTCTGCGCAAGTGGTGACGCGAGCTGGCTCCACCAATGAACACGTGAGAGGAACGGGATTGCTTGGAGTGGGGAAGAGAGTTCGGTTAGCAGAAATCCCAGCAGCGTGTACTGCTTCACTCTGTCCTCTCGATTTCACCCACTTCTCTGACGCAACCTTGCTCCAGAGATAAGTGGGACAGGGTATATTATTTCAGGGATCTCAAAAACCATTTCTTGCCTCTCCCCCTTCCCTCCCGAGGCAGCGATTCCTGAGTTGGGAACTTTCGACTTCAAACATTGAACCTGAAAATATATATTTCTGAATTGGAAACATTCCACTTCGAATATTCCACGTGAAAGTATAAGTTCCTGAATTGGAACATCCCACTTCGAATATTCCTGGTGAAAATATATGTTCCTGAATTGGAAACATTCCATTTGAATATTCCAAGTGAAATATAATAAGTTCCTGAATTGTAAACATCCCACTTCAAACATTGCACCTAAAAATATCGGTTCCTGATTTGGAAACTTTCGTCATAGTTCCTGAATTGGGAAGTTCTGAGTTGGGACATCACTCACTAGGTGGCAGTCTGTCTGAATTTTGAAATTTTTGTAGACGATATTGGCCACACAGCTACTGAACGTAGATTGAACTTACGTTCAGTTGCCTAAAATGGGATAGAGACTACATAATTCCCAAAACTTAACTTCTGTTTTTTTCTACTATATATTTATTTCATTTTCTGATATGTGTGTTCCAGAATCACACATGTGGCTCAATCAGAAAAGGCCCTTCAAAAGATAGGAAAAGGAAGAGACCTCCAATGAATTATCTGGCCAACCGCTGACACACCCTTCTTTGTGCTAAATACATTTTGCTTAATATATCTCGCATATTTTTCATCATTTCCCCTTGCCCCTGCCAATTGTCCAGTAAAATACTAGAATTATTCTTAATAACAAGTTATCAACTCACATAATAGTTTGAAAACAAAATTTAAAACAATATATTTTGAGGCAACAATTGGATATCTTACCAACTTTTCTTAAATTTATCTTTATCATTACTTTGTTGTTGTTATTATTATTATTATTACATGAAGCTGCAACACACTTCTATATTATTGTTACTTTTTATTATTTCTGTATTCTTTATTATTCCGTACGTACTTTTTTGTCACACATTTCCGTATTGACAAGATTTGGTTGTAATAACTGTCCAAGAGGGAGATAAATGCTACTTTAATAAAGATAAAAATTAGTCTGATATAATTTGTTACACAGCTATATTTCAACCCTACAGTACATTAAATTTCTCTATTAGACGCACACTTCCATCTATATTCGAAACTTAAACTTTTGAATATCATATTTGTATTCAACTGCTTGGATTAAGCTTTTGCTACTCTTAAGAGATGTTTGGTGACAGTCTCTGCCAAAGGATTATATTATAACATGAAATAAAAATTCAGCCATTCAGCAACGTTTATCAGTAGACAAGGATCTTAATCTAAGTTTTAGGATTTTTTAATTTCAATTTTCAAAGCAAGTGGAAATATAGGAGTTTTAAGGATTATCTGAGTTCATAGAAATGTCCTCCAAATCAAAACTTATTAGAAATGATCATCGTCGCTAGCCGGTTTAGAAATTATTATTATGCAAAACACTACAAATTATGAATATGGTACGAACAAAATTTTAGAACCACTACGAAATGGGATTGTAATTGCTCCATCTTGTGTCATTATCTGCGAATTATTGTTTTATTCACAGTATACATTACACCATGCACAACATTATAAATGTTCAAGCATTTGGATTCTGTTTAACAAGATTCAACTACGGAAAACGAATCTTGAATCCTATTAAGGGTGCATAAATGAAGTTGAATACTAATAATGTCCTATTTTATTCAGGAAAATTAAAAAATGATGGGATCTCCCCCCCCCCGCCACGTGGGTCCCCTTCGGTGCAGCTATAACACATACCTATATAAATTAAATGGTGTTAGACATCCAGAAAGGATGTTAAGACAAGTTGTCAATCTCTCAACATTTCAAAACCGTTCGTACATTTCAAATTAATTGTATTTTGCTCTCCTGTTCTGTACAATTGCAGTTCAAAGATTCTTGTACGTGTATGTGTGAATGTAACAATACTTCAATACACCATTGTACGTATGTGTGTGTACGTACAGTGGGATCCTTGAGTATTACCGTGCAAATTGTCCATGACTATTTTCATTCATTTTTCTCTTACATCCTAAGTGTTTTTAAGCGATGGAGTTTTATGTATGATGGTGCAGAAGTTGTCAACAGCTTGTTTTGAGTTTTCTTTTAATTCTTAAAGCTCTTACTGGGTCAAATAAAGTGCACGAACATGGTGATGGACAATTTTCATGGTAATACTCATGGATCCCACTGTACACGCTTATTGGAGTATTGAAGGTATTATTATCAGCCCCAAAACGTATTAATCCGTAGAGTCAAATACACTTGAAAGTTTTAATTGTCCAAATTTCGGAAATTGGTTGGGTACTTTTGGGATGCTTTGTTTATTAATTGTTGCACTTTCTGTTGCAATTCTATCTCAGCATTAGGAATATTTCTATTCGATTTTCTAAAGTTTTGTTTGCGTTCAATTCATATTGGCAGATTCTTTATTGATAAATAAAAAAGTGACATTTAGCATACGGTCTGACGTCCATATATGATCTGAAATTACTGTACATATTGCGGCCAGGATCATACAGTTGCCCACACTGCGTTAAGAGGAAGGCATCCCAGTGCTCTTGTTTGAGAGGTCATTCCATGCCATCATAGTGTATGTGCAGTCACATACATTTCTATGTTGGAAATCAATGGGTGTGTTACAACCCAGAAGTGTCCATGACGGTACAACATACTTGTAGATTATTGGGGGCGAAAGTGCATAGGCTATTATGTCACATTGTACTGATTTACCACCTTCGTGAATAATATGATATATTATTAGAAAAGGAAATCTATAGGGCAATAGGCATAACTGGACCGGCTTCCCGCCAAAGAAGCAGACGCCAGAGGGGGCTGTCTCAGCGAAAGCCAATTACGTCGTCGAACCGACCAAAGCGTGTTGAAAGCTTCAATAACCTCTGCATGTTATGGTTTTTACCCGTATATAATTATGTCATAAGGGAAATAGACTGGTGTGAATCTCGCCAGCAATACATCTCCGTAAGTTTTGTTATGATAAATTCTGTTTCTTTTGTTTTACAGGCATGATAAAGAAGCTGAGAAAATACCTTCCATTCTTAATGAGCTTCCCGATGTTCGGCCAAATGCTGGTGCAACCTGTTGTGTTGGTGGCCCTGGCATTCCTGTCTTTCAAATCGCTGCTTGTTGGCAAGCTTGCTTTGGTGTTAGCCATCGTCAGCATTTTGAAGCACAGCGCCAATTTCAACAAGCGAAGAATGGACCTACTAGGCATGAACAAACCGGGGATCCCTCAAAACGTCCCAGAAGGGGAATTCAATAACAACTTCCCGAGCATGGATCCTTTTAACTTCTACAATTCTTACTGGCAGGCGCTGCAAAATGACCAGCAGCAACAAGCGAATGAGCAACCGACTTTTACATGATAACCACCGCTAGTGAGGACAATGATATGTCGGAATATTTATTAATGAACAGTTACAATCCGAATCATGATGCCTCAGAAAATAAAAGGGTGAACAATTTTCTGAGAACCTCTTGTCGCACTTGGACAGATCGTTGTGGCAAGTACAATTTTATAGTATTTAACTTATGTAAGTAATTTATTGTTGCTATTCGAATATCGTTGCCATGTTGCGTATGAGTGCATGTCATTTATTTATGGACAAAAACGGCCAATAAACTGTTAGGTTCAAAATAAATTAATAAAGTGTATATAACAAGATTCTTGTACATTTGTAATAAATATTTTTCAAAAGTTAATAAGTGCGTTATTTTTTATGGTATCATTCTGTCTTGATCAGTGATGACTCTTCTGTAATAAATTACGTTTTAGACCATCCTCTGTGGCGAAGTGGTTGCCTGAGCGTGTTACTGCAACACAACGCTTTCTAGGTTCGTTCCCAAGAAAGATATGGGTTGTAGATAATCGATGTAAATAAACAAAATAGAAGCACTGTTTCAGAACACATTATGTTCTCATGTCAGACCGAAATTTAATCTCTTTTGAAGAGGGTTGTATTGTTATTTTAATATAATTATTTCACGTGATTTTTGAAGATACGACACAATCACCGTGATAACAAAAAACATGTTAAGTCTTAACCAGGATTCGAATTCAGTACCTATGAATTCATATCAAGCTCACAGATATATTAGAGAATACATGATTGTACGAACCCCATGTGACAAACTGTGTACAGTCGGATGCAGAAATGGTGGTACAAGGCAACGAACTCTGACGCAACGTCACTGCAACAAACACATTGGACGTCAGACAAATGCAGCAAGAGCTCATGAACATTTATATTAACTTTATTTTGCTTCGGACTGTACCACAATACAACGACCATACTTAGTTTCTACTCAGTTAGTGGTGCCTTCATGTGATAAAGTCATAAGTAGGGCTCGTAAGTTGAGGAAATATCTTTTTTTCCCTAGTTTCCGAAGACGAGGCCCAACATAATATATGTTTATTTTTGGTCATTGTAGGCCAGAAAAGGGTGGGTTTTATTTGTCCTTTTTTGCCTTTTTCGGTGTTTTTATGGCTTATTGGTCCTTTTTTAGCCTTTTTAAGGTCTTAACGGCTTTTTTTGCAACTTCACCTTCTTTCGACTACGTTTTTACTGCCCATTCTCAATTCGAATCATTATCAGTTCATCACCTCTTAAACATCCTTTCTGTAGTAAATAAATAAAAAAAGAAAGAAAGAAATATATTTGAACCATCCCTGAAACGAGAGAAAAACGTAATGAAACCTATCATTCAGTGCTCTCAAAGGTGAGTGATGATGTACAGCAACAATTGGAACAATGTGAAGGTGAAATAGGAAAAGCCGTCAGCAAAAAAATGAAACTAGTGCTTGAAAAAACCAGGGGTAACAAATTATGTGCAAGATAAGTGAGTGTGAGTGTTTTTGAAGAGGAATTTTGACCACGAGATCTCACTTGCTTCAAGTATGCACCCCTAACATCCGTTCATATGGAGAGAAGTTTCTCGATGTTTCGCAACGTGCTGTCTGAAAACCGACGATCCTTTACACATAAGAACCTGGAGATGACTACTGTGAAATACTGCAATGCCAACTGCGGTAAGGTTTCCGAAGTCCTATTTCTGTAACCCTAGTGTGGTTAGGTCAAATATGATTCTTCAAATATGATTTTTTGAATTATGTTAATCTAAAAAATATATAATGTCTGAAAGAAGATGCATTTCATTCATATAGTTTTTTTTCGCACTGTGTGTTCCATACTACCAGAATTTTGTATTTTTTTTATTCATTAAATATGTATTTAAAACTGAAGTTATTAATTAATTTGGATCACATTTATACGTCCTTTTTTTCGTTTCTAGGTCCTTTTTTTGATATTTTTAGGTCTTTTAATAGGTCTTTTTTTGGCAATTTATAGGTCTTCAACTTCCGAGCACTAGTCATAAGCTACTTCTTTTGTTAGGCTATCGGTGTGAGTTAGTTTCGCTTTTCATTTTTTCTTAAAACTGAAGAGGGTTGTATTGTTATTTGAGGTTCTCCTACTAGCCTATTTCTTAAAATATAAATTGTATAAACATATGACTACATATTGTTGTAACATACCTAAGAATATCGGCAACTAAAACATATTAAATGGGTCATCTGCGTTTTCTTATACATGCACTTTATGTTAGATTTCCGATCTCAAATTTCGAAAACAATTTTAAGTAGTATGTACACAAAAATTAACAGTTCCATATATCAGAGACACATTAAAATCAGATATTTTGTGTTTCGCTTGGTTCGTACTTAGCAATTGTGTATTGCGGAACATAGTTCAAGGTGCCATTATGCTTTTTCCACGAAAACAAACACTTTTTCTACTAAAATAACTCATTTTCCCAAGCGTTTTTTAAGTGCTACGGAACGCACGTAACGGTGCGATATCGCTTGCTTTGCGAATGATATTGAGGCTTTTGTTTTAGAATATCAGTGTTTCCAACTACATTATGCAAGAAAATTGCTATGTTCCACGAATTATTGTGTTATTAAATTATACTTTCAAGTCACGAAACATGCACAGTTCGGTAGGTTAGGTTATTTTAGGTTAGGTTAACATTGTAGAAATTAAGAGATTAACTTCCCATTACGTTAGGTTAGTTTAGGTTAACAGTAAAAATTAAGAGATTAACTTACCATCATAGCATCTTATGGATCTATGCCATTTTCTCGTAAAAAAAGGCGCGTTTGGAAACCCTTCTTCCACTGGCGACACCGCGTGACTATCGACGCTCGCGCCATCTGCAGGTACATAATGGAAACAACGGCATAATGTTGTCGCTTCACACAAAAGGCAAGCTCATTAAATGAAAAGTGATTATTTCTTGTTCTGCAGCATTCTACGGTGAAGTTTTCAGTTTGCGCAGGATTTCGTCCTCTGCTGAAACGAGTTTTCGTTAATACTTTTCTTAGTAAAAATGAAGAAATGTGTCTCCGATATACGGAACCGTTACCCACAAAACACATGTATAATAATTCGATGTATTGTGATGGTTATACTATACCTTTAGAGGGACCAATTTACCCTGGTCATTTTACCTAATGGCGGACAGAAAGAAAATAGCGATATCTCATAAATTGTTTTGATAAAATGTAGCGGTTGAAAATATTATCAGCTACTGAAGATCTCTATTTATTTTGTTGTTAGTGATCCTTGTTTATAACCCATATGCTTAGATCATGTTTTTAATAAAATCCGAAATAATATCTTTAATTCTAATGTATATTACTAATTTTCATTACTAAATAATACTGGGTGAATCTGTTAAAAGAGGCCCCGAGGAAAATGTGTTCTTTGCATGTAGGCAACCCTGGTACACCGAAGAGAAGAGCGGGGTAGAGAACAGTCCAGGATATCGGTGCCAAGCAATTTAGACAACTTGACAAAAACGTAAATTAATGAAACATCTCTTCTGTAAATACAGTGCAGTGTGACAACAACCTACTTAGAGGACGTGCTGGAAATGTCCTCCGTTGACCTCGAGGCACGTGTGGGGACGATTCCACATGTTCTGAAAGGCACGGGCGAGGACATCCTGCGGGATGGCCTGAATAGCTGAGGTAATGTTGCTGTGGATCCGCATAGCGGTTGACTGATAGCCTACACCTGCAACTGTTGTGCCAAACGCCGAGATGATTTTCGTGGACTGCGTATCATTAGCTGCGCTGCGTCACCCACCTTTGCCTCAGTGCGGACAGTCTTTGGACGCACTTTTGGCCTATTCAGCACGTATCCGGTTTCCCGCCATTTTGCAATCAGTTTTTGCATTACTGATTGGGTTGGGGCCTTCGCTGAACTCCATTCAACGCGAACTCCGTCGTAATCAAATCTGCACACTGTTTCCAAGAACCGAGATGGGCATTAGGGCGTGTTGAATTTTTCATCTTTAAAAATCCTGATTTGAGGGGTGTTAAAAAGTTGTGGTATGATTAGGTAATTTAAAATATATTTTGGTTACTTGTAAATATTTAGGTCTTGCTTGGTAAATATCTATGTTAAAAGTTCATACTTTTTAACATTTTTTAAATTTTTCTGTCATTTAAACGTATGGGTTATTCCCAAATTTTCATGAAAACAGATGTTGATAAGTGCCTAAAATTGATTACAAGTTATTGTAGTGCTCTTATATATGTATTGTAGTTATCTGTACTATTAATATTTTGCTATTATTATGTTATATTTTGTACTATTAATATTAATATTATACTCCTTTCTTTTTCCCAAGAGAGACTGAAGAATTTCCATTTTGAGAGTTGCAATCGGTGTCAACTGTGTCAATGACAGTGTGGCTGTGGCGTGGCAGATATGTGATATATTTTTTTGCTCTACAACCAGTTATAACTGCTTCACTATGACTACAAAGAAAAGAACAAGACAGGGAACATTAAAACATATGAGCAACCTTATTGGAAGTGCCTTCTGAATTACCAACTTTGCGAGACGTATTAAGATATGGACTGTTGCTGAGAGAACAAAGTAGTGAGGATATGAGAAACTATGCAGCTGCCAGTGTTGCAAAAGACATTGCCTATATCCTAAAGTACTTGAAAAATGGGAACGAGCAAACTGTTCTTTTGTTTTCCCTGTTGTGAATTCAAGAGTTACAGTATTAGTAAAGATTCAGGAAATTTGGGAGCAAGCAAAAAACATATCTCTTGGATATTAAAGAAGCCTTTGCTTCAAAACTTGACAAGCTCTTTGACATTCTCAATTGCAAATGTGAAATCATTATGTGCTCTGAATTTGTCTGTGCTACAGATTGCACAAAGAAGCTCACATTAATTGACAAGAAGATCCCAGTGAAAGAACTTGCTTTCATTAAAGGCCAGAGAAACAAGATTGGTTCTATTGGACCACACCAAATTGGTTTTCCAGATTTTCCAGAACATAACAGACTGATAAAGAAGCAAAAGCGAGGAGAAGTTGAGAGAACAAGACTTGCTGAATATAAAAAGGAATGCTTGCAGACTTCTTCACTTCCATCACATGAAGAATGTTCCTCTGGGGTTGGAAATGAGGAAGAAGAATCTGATACAGAAGATGGAAGTGAATCAAATTATGATTTAGCAGCTCCTTCAACTTCTAATGGAGAGAAACAGTACAATACATTAGATATACCTAATGTTTCTATGCAGAGCATCAGATATGTTGTTGGTCTTCGTGCCACAGCTGCAATTACCACCGCTGCATTTATTGATATCGGCTTGATCACTGAAGAAAACACGAAACTTATTGTTGACCACAAAAAAGTAAAGAGAGCGCAGGAGAAATTGATGTCATCATTAGACAATGAATTTGAAGAAATTTGTGAGAAGGGTCAAATTTATTGCATATTTTTCGATGGTCGTGAAGATTCAGAGCAGCAGTTTCCCAGTACTATGAAAGAACAACATTATTCAGTTTCTAGTGAGCCACTTTACACCAGAGAAAAGCTCAAAGAATTAAAATCCAGCTGAAATAATTGCTGACAATTTACTGAATTTCATGACAGAGAAAGGTATTGATAAAACAATACAAGCAATTGGAGGTGATTCAACAAATATTAATACCGGCTGGGAAGGTGGCACCATGCACTGGGTAGAAGTCAAACTAGGCCGCAAACTTAACTGGCTAGTTTGTGCTCTTCACACCAACGAGTTACCTCTTTGCCATTTAATCACAGCCCTTGATGAGAAGACTTTGTCAAAGAACAAGTGGACAGGTGACATTGGTAAAATGTTAGATGCAGCTACAGAGCTTGATATTAATCCTAAATTTCCAAACATTTCAATTGGAGTACCTGTTATTGAACTCAGTGACAGTATTTTGAAGGATATGTCAACCGATCAAGCGTATGGATATAGAATTACACAGGCCATAAGAGCAGGTAAACTTCCCAATAATCTGGCACTTCTTGAAATTGGACCAGTTAGCCATTCAAGGTGGCTTACAACAGCAAACAGACTTTGTCGCTTGTAGGTTTCCAAACATGGCCTAAAAGGCAAAAATCTCGAGAATCTAAGGCTGATTGTGGAATACATCGTTGGTGTGTACTATCCGTGTTGGTTCAATATCGAAGTAAAACATTTGTGGATAGAAGGCCCACGTCATTTGTTTTTTTCAATTGCAACAGCTTAGACTGCAAAACAAGGCTGCAGTAAATGCTGTTTTGCCAACTGTTAAGCGTTCAGCGTGGTATGCATTTAGTGAAACGTTAATTCAGACACTGCTGTGCTCAAATAATAAGGAAGAAAGGAGAGCTGGAATTCAAAAGATCATCGATTTGAGAGGTGGCAATGATGATACATTTGGAGATCTTTCAGTACGTCCAAGGAAGACACCTTCTATAAACACCTCTGCTTCAAACTTATTGGAGTTGATAGACTGGTTTGATGGAGTTTATGAACCTCCATTAACATGCAAAATGACAGAAATAAAGGAATTTATTGACAAGCCTATGCAAGTTCCTCAGTGGCCTTGTCATGGTCAAGGGATTGAAAGATGTGTGAAACAAGTCACGGAGGATGCAGGAAAAGTGTATTCACAGGAAAAAAGGGAGGGCTACATCAGAGGCCAAGAAGCAAGTCGTCGGCTTTTGTCAAGAAATAAATCAAAACGGGACTTGATGAAACTTGTTATTAATTCTAATGAATATTTTTCTTTTTTACTATAATTGGACGTTATAAGATAAAGTAATGATATGTTGTTACAGCTGGAAACAAAATTTCTTTATATTTTCGCTTATATAAAATGATTAAAAACTTCAACTTCGCTTAAAAATGCGAGTTTTGGGCTTTTTTTTTTTTAGTGCATTTCAAACAAACCTAAATTTACCAAGCTAATCATCAACCAATCATAAAAATAATTGCAGATTTGGATTCCTCATGTCCAATAACATATTTTCAGAACCCCTCATTGAGCAAATTCGCACAAGAAAATTTTCCGTCCTTAAATTACACGCCCTAATGGGCATACGTGTGACAGTCAGATTTACCGTCATTATTATTATCATTATTATTCATGTATGTAGCGGTAAAAAGACGTGTTGATTCAAAGTGTTAAGTGTTTTAATTTGTAAGATTACATATTTGATTTTTGCCAAGCAGACGGGAGGAACGAGACATTCGCTTGTGTTAAGGGTGAGCACCTGAAGGGACACGCTATGCGTCTAAAGCTTAGGAAATTCGACCGTAATGACAAACATTTAAATATCTCGGTTTCCAACGGTCCGATTCATGTGAAACTTATACCAGCGCAGCGGCATATGTGCAAGGACAGATGTGTGGAGTTTCGTCACGATCAAGCGACAATTACGGACGCCAGATCAAATCGGTTCTAATTGATCAGTTTGTGGACAGCGATTGCAATTGAGCTATGGGCGACAGCCAGGCGGAAGCTTAATCCGCACAAGTCAACTTCGGACACGGTACGCCCTAGTTTGGAGACAATAGAGCAAAGTGGACTGACCTCTTCGGAAGCGTCGCTTCAACGATCGCCTAGCGTCGTTTTTCAAAATCTAAATAAAACGAAGGACATGGTTTTTCGACACACAGTCTTACCGCGATCCTTGTAACGAGAGCAGCTCCGTGCTACCTCTCCATATACAGTTTTGCCGCGATTCTTGGAACGAGAGCACCTTCGTGCTACCTTTCGTGTACAGTGGACTTTGTTGTGTTGTGCGAACACCAGTGTGTGTGTTAGACAGTAAGTCTACACGAGTGCGCCTACCTCAACCGCTGGGGGAAGTTGAAGCGAAACCGTGTTTCCGTGATTACCTTACGCCATTTATAATTTTTGAGAAACGAGGAACACCGGAAACTATGGCGGGCTAGAGGAAGAAGAGAGATGGGGGCGTTACGTCGATTCGCCCGATGTCAGAAGAAGCTACGCCGATGATGCCTATCCGCCGCCATGAAGAGAGAGAGAACGTCGAACGCCGCCCTATTGATACGCCGACGACGCCTACCATCCGCCACGTTGAGGCCCCGACGACGCCTACCAGCCGCGACAGAGAGACGTAGAGAGAGATGTTGACGCCCTGACGACGCCGACGACGCCTACCATCCGCCACGTTGACGCCCCGACGACGCCTACCAGCCGCGACAGAGAGACGTAGAGAGAGATGTTGACGCCCCGACGACGCCGACGACGCCTACCATCCGCCACGTTGACGCCCCGACGACGCCTACCAACCGCGACAGAGAGACGTAGAGAGAGATGTTGACGCCCCGACGACGCCGACGACGCCCGCTCAGATGCGACGTCCGAACCGCGCCATACCACGGAGATCCACCGATCCCGAGAGGAAGAGGAGCCGGGGAACTAGGTGTTTGAACCCTTTTTGCATCTTCATCGTCACGACCCAGGAAACCTTTCGCGTGGATACTATGTGTTTTCAATCGCCCGTAAAGACGCCAGGATGCACCCCGGAAGCTGAGAGATGGTAAAGTATTCTTCTGTGTGAACCTTAACACGTGACGGCCCGATTGATTTAGAGAACGCCCTTGAAATTCGTCGACATTTTGAAAACGCCCACTCAACTCGAACTTCATACCAAACTCCCGTCGCGCTTGTCATTTGTAATCTATTCGTCTCAGGTCAATTTTTCGTATTCCTTGTGATATTTTTTTTATGATCTTAAATTCATTGTTGTTTGTGCTCCTTTGTATTTGTTTAAAGTGCGTACTATTAGAGTAAAGCGCCGCCCGCTTAATTGCATATTCTACTTGAGGTTTGTTCATTTTTATGTGTCAGCGCTGTGTCGCTGCTAGCTATGTCCGGTCGCATATGTGATTATTTGTTAAAGTATTTGCCTGGTAATATGAATTGCTCGTCGCGGCGAAGTGTTTAAGTCCCGCCTGCTAGAGAGTATATGTTTGCGCCACTCAACGGAGGTTATTTGTTATGTTTGGAACCACGTGAGGTCTTGTAAAAGGAAAACGTCCGCCCACGTGAATGTAATTGCCGTTGAGACGCCTTTGTTTATACTGGTCAAGTAATGTATGGTCACCGCGCCGACTAGTTACTTTTTTAAAAACAAAAGGTGAACTTAAGTAAGGGCTGGCTAGGATTTAAGTAGCACTGGAGCAAAATCACAAATGACCTGATTAGACAAAAAGTAAGATATAATTAATTGAGAATGCAATAATTAGGGCTTGTCGTCATAAAACCTGTACATGTCATGATAATTTCTTGTGTCGATGACCCCATGAGGATTGAATCTGAGAGAGAATGTGAGAGTGCAAGTGTGGGGACCTGTAATAATTCCATTTTTTGTTGGTTATGAATAAAATATACTTTTTATTTTCATGTTAATTTTGGGCTATATCATTTTCGTATGCATGTCAGTAGTGGTAAAGGCCATATAACCAGGGCGAGAAAGTATGAACCCCCCTCTGGCAGATTTGTCTACACTTAAAACAGGCTCAACATGCCCATATGAGCTTTTTGCTCAAGTGTGGAACCCCGCCTAATCCAAGATTTTTGTAAAAAAGCCCTCATGGATTCCATGAGAAAGTATGACCCCCCTCAGATTGATTTGTCTATACTTACAGAAGGCACTTCTGTGAGATTGTTGTCCATAATCCTGTCAAAAATATGCCCCTCCTCATATTTTTTTTGACCACACTTAAAACTAAGCCATACGTATTAACACACACCTACACCCACCCACACCCACCCACGCATATTCACTTCCGGTCCACTTCCGGTCCACTTCCGGTCCACTTCCGGTCTACTTCCGGTCTACTTCCGGTCCACTTCCGGTCTACTTCCTGTCCACTTCCGGTTCACTTCCGGTTTACTTCCGGTTTGCCTACTTCTGGTTTAAGTTCAATTGGACACCAGGCTCATCTTGCATATCTAGTACTAAAACAATGTAATATGCAGAGACCCTCTAGAATTGCTCCGTGACTCTTTCATTTCTTACATCATAAACATATGATTTTTCCCCTATGCGAATGACACTACAAATGGTGTCATCAGGTAAAGCCTCGTGGAATTCACAGATAATTTTAATGTTTGTCCTGTCATTCACCACAACTTGTTTCCTTTTTGAAGTGTTGATGACAAACATGGGTCTCTGTGTTTTGAATTCATCTGGTGTGTAATACATGTCAGTATTGCCTGTAGTGACACGTTTGAAGGAAGAAAATGCTTCATATAATTTGAGGAAATCATCCTTGGAAATGTCTAAATTGTAATTTTCTCTAGGAAATACCTCATTTCTGCCATTTTTAAGATATATGTTTTTGATGTTGCAGTTATCAAATTTACTTGAATTTTTTTCCTGATTATTGTGTCTTCCAGTCTGAAACAGAACTACCACAAAATCAGGCATGTCGTATTGAATACTGGAGAATGAATTTGTAGCATCAAACTCATAATAAGAACCAGATGCGGGCTTCTGTACGCATTGATATGTATAAAATTGCAGAGGAATCTGTGGATTTTTTATTATGTCAGCTTTGTATTTAAGAGCATAACTGGCTTCATACTCAACAACCGGGATTCTTAACTCCATAGTCTGAATAATGCACTTGCCCTCATCAGGTAGGGTATTAGGCAGAGCTTCCCCGGTAGAGTTTATTGCACTGTACCTCATCAAAGCATTATTATCATTTGCAGCTCTTCTAAATGTAATTCTTAACCCACCCTTCCACATAATTTCTTTGTAATCCGAGAAGAATCCTGGCAACAGGCGCATAGGGAACAGCACTGTGTGGTTTTTAGATAATATCTTATCACCAGCTTCAAATCCACCGATTCTGTAGTAAGAAGCCTCGGTTTTGGATAATTTTAGTGTGGCCAAAGCTGTGGAGGTAATACCGGGATAATCCACTCTGTTTATAACAACGCCATGCTTTCTGATCTCAATTTCAGAGAAGAGATGCGGCACAAAATTATCTACCAATCTTATGTTTGAATTTGCAGGATAATCTGTTCCATCGAGCTTTACAACATCAAATTTGATGTATAGATCTGCTCTGTGAGGGTGTATAAAGCCGTCCCCTACATCAAGATCAACCTCTATTTCTGTGTTGGGTTGATTTAAATTTGCAAATGTCCTCCTGTTTGGGGGGAATGATTGTAGCTCATAACTCTCAATATTTTCCATTGTATGTATTTTTATTTAAATATTAATCTCTATGATTGTAGTTGTTGTGGCTCCAGCAAAATCAACTAATTCTTCTTTTTCATTAGTGACCATCAATTCAATATAATCTATTCTATTATGGCACACAGGAAAATATAATGTTGGGGATGGATTGTAGATGATTGGCTCCATGAATTCAGAATTAGGTTTGAATGTTGCAATAATGCCGGTTTGTTTGTGAGTGCCTATGCCATTTGATTTGGTGATCATACCCTCGGCCACATTACAGTGAATATTCAGAGTCTCTATGGCTAAGAATTTAGGTATATTAATAGCAGTGTGTTTGATGGCCGGTTCAAGTTTTGTGTTGTTCTCAAATCCTAACAGCTCTCCTATAGTACCCAGATCCACTGTCTCCGTAGCAGACACAATCTCTACTCTGTGAGTGACAGAATTTTGACTTAACACTATACCTCTGGGTAATTGAGCATTTAGAGTGGACAGATTATATTGCCCTGGAGTGATGACAATTTTTTGATCCCCTACTGCAATTTTGTTGTTGTGGTGAGTAATATTAGGGATCAGGTACATGCCGTAAAATGCTCTGAGAGCTATTGTTTTGGGATACACTATGTCATCATGTAATTTGAGTTTCAATATTGAATTTTGGCTGGTGAGATGGAATACCCCCATGATGTTTCAGATACCACAAGGCTTTTTGAAAATTTTCAATTGATGGTTTATTTATTTGAGACATATATCTAAGAACAGATAAACACAAATGTCCGCAATTAACATCTTTGAAGTTTTGAACACGGGCATTATTGTAATAAAGATTAGCTGAATTTAGATATTTTATTAAATTTTCAGGTGGAACACCTCCAAATGAATCAAACACAAATGCCTCATTGTTTAAATATTTAAGATAACAGATCCAGTGAGTGCCCTGATTTTTGTACTCATCCAAATTAACAATGCCACACTCTTTGTTGAGTGGTTGTTCCGGCAAAGAATCAGACATGTACACACCCCTAAAATTTTTGATGCCCAGTGGCTTGATTAAAGCTTCAATATCTTGGTTTGTAAGCGGCTCTTGTTTTTTTTAAACTTATTCATGGCTCTCTTAACACCTTTGCCTTTTTTCTCCATTGCCAGGTTATGGCGCTTCTGCTCATCTAATTCTGCCCTATTCTTCTTGGCATCTATTACTGTTTTTGCTATGGCAGCTGATCCCCCAGCCAAGCTCCCAACAGCCCCGAGTGCTGCTAAGATGGCAGGGATGGTAAATATGAAACCCCCCACATGTGATTTTTTCTTGATTGCTGTAATTTTTTTAATTGGGGGGTACTAAGCAACAATTTCATACCATGTCCCTTGGCAATACAAGAGCTTTTTTTCTTCCGCTGCTTTTTGGTCAAGAGACTATCAATAGTTTTAAGAGATTTGAGACCTGCATAAGGTATTTGATACATAACACCCTTTGCCTTCATTGTAGGTTTATTATATACATATTCACAGCCCCCACCCCAGTTTTTGTTTGGTGCTCATAGCTATGGTGGTCCCTAATGCTGCTATTTTTTCACTTAAAGAAGCATCTTTGCTTACAAATCTACCAAATGCAGCCTCTTCTAATTTCTTGTCTGCAACATGTCTCTTGTCTAGATCAGAATGTGTGTTGTATGCTATGTCATGGTCTCTACAAGCAGCATCTAGGGGATTAACACCAGGATCCCCTCTGTTTAATCTATGATCCAATTTTGTGCCTGGACCACAATACTGATAGCCTGGAATGTGTAGTTCAAATGGCAGCTTGTTTATAATGTCATTAACCAACCCCCGACCCTCAGAAATATTCCAAAATTTGGGGGGTAGAGTATTAATAATTTTTATGAGATATCCAATCCCCTTGGTGTCATTCACTATAAAATTAGACAATTTGGTGCTTATCATGTCCATAATTCCAACCTTTTCATTGTAAAAATTGTGGTTGCCAGCATTTTCCTCCCCAGCTATCACCAATAACCTATCTACAAGTTTCCTGACATCATCAACCCACACAAATTCTTTAGGCAGGGTGTTGTATTGTTTGATCCCACTGCCAGTCTTGATCTGTGACCATATGGGCTTGATTAAATTGTTGTATTTTGCTCCACTGCTAGACTTGACTCTTTTTTGTGTGGGATCATTGTTCTGGTATAGAGCATCTGATTTTATTAATATTTCTTTGTAATGTTCATAATCTTGATCTGTATAGCTGCCAGGCCTTTTCCTAGTCATCAGTTCCCACAATCCAGGTGTGCCGGGGTACTTAACAAAAGCACCTTTTTCTCCGAGACGAGATTCTGAATAAACAATCAGATCATCCCCCATAAATGTTACTCTGAAATTGCCAATTCTATGTATGATGCTGCCATCAAGCTCTGTGTCAGCATATAAGCCAAACACCTCATCTTTATTGTCTTTAGGTGTGGTTAAATATTTTTGAGCAAGAAGACCCAATTCAATAGGATCCTGAGTAGCTTCAATTCTTCTAGGAGCAATAGGACTAGGTGTATGAATGCTGGAAAGTGGGGTGAATGGATAATCTAATATGTTCCTAGCAGCTACAGGTACAAGCTCTGTGATCAAATTTTGATTTTGCTCTGTAACAGTTTTGATATTCTTACCTAAATTATTAATAGCATCAATGACAGGCTGTTCTGCTTGTTTGTGTTTTTCATAAATTCCCCGGTTCTCTGATTTCCATCCCTTAAATCTTTTTACAAGATAATCTCTTAATTTAAGATCATCGATGATTGGTCGTTTCATGGTTGTTTATTTATGTCTCAACGTCTAGAAAATCGTTGATTTTATTTCTGTATTTGCCACTATTGGGTGTTCTTGTCATATCAATAGTAACAAACCCATAACTGTCCTGGTTCCAGCACCTACTGCAAAACTTGGAAAAATCATTGTAACTCAAGTCCCCACCTACATATTCATCATGTATGTGTTTGAGGTTGGTATGATCTTGATGAAACACACATATAAAATTGCTGTTGTCTCGGATCAGCTGCTTCGGTATTTTTGAAAAAGTCTGTGCCAGGTAGAAGCAATCAATGTTTTTGTGCCGCCCCTGTGTAAAGAAGTTTCTAACCTTGTTTTGATTATCCAGTATAATGTCATCAAACACAACAACAGAATTATCGAGACATTCATGAAGTGGCTTAACATCTGGTTCAAAAGTGGCTATATCCAATCCATCATATAGCTTCATCAACTGCTGATATTTTAATTGTTCCAAGCTCTTAGAGAAGACATACAAGTGCCTGTTTTTCCAGTCTAACCAGTTGGGTGCCAATAAAAAGTTATCAACCATTAGTGTAGTTTTACCACAAGCAGATGGCCCAACAATAAGACATCTAATTTTTTCAGGCAGCAATTTGCCATTTCTCTTATTCTGTTGTTCAGGTTCTGGCAGCCTCTTTATAACATCCCAGGTGCTCATATTATTATTTTGTCTGCATCGATCCAGCTGTTTTCCGGATGACCCAGCCATTTGACAAATAACTTGTTGCCTTTTCTGCGGATGATTTTTTCTATGAGATATGTGTCAGGCTGTTTAGTTTTGCTGAGTTCTTGTTCATAGAACCTGCCTTTGAGAATTTCTCCTCGGTGATCTTTTATTATATATGTGTTAAGGGTCCCGGGTTTAACTTGAACCACTGTAAATAATTCAGTGCTCCAGTTTCTTGTAAAGCCTCTTTTGAATAAGTGCTTATATTTGCTGATTCTTACTTGATCGCCTACCCTGTATTTGGCCCTTCTTGTTGTTGGCTGGTATCTAGGATAATAAACAGTGCTGATCAATTTTTGCTCATCAGATGAAGTTACTTCAGAGGGTTTCATGTTGATTGTGGAATGGACCGAGTTGTTATATTTATGTAGAATTTCTGGAAGAATATTAATCCATTTATAATTACCCTGCAGTGTAAATTGTTTATACATAAGATTTTTTAAGGTTCTGTTGAATCTCTCTACAATTGAGGCCTTGAGGTCACTGTAACTCGAGTAATGTTTAATTGCCTGGCTTTTAATAAATTGTTGAAACACAGAATTATAAAATTCCTTGCCATTATCTGTTTGCAAATAGCGCGGTGATCTTCCACTCTGATTGATAATTGTTCTAAAAGCTTCTGTAACACATTTTCCAGTCTTGGATTTGAGTGGCACAGCCCAGGCAAATTTTGAAAATGTGTCTATTACAGTAAGTAGATACTTGTAGCCCTTGTTGATTTTGTCTAAGTTTTTCAACTGTCCACTTGCCAACTCAATCAAGTCGCTCTGCCATAAATCATCTATGCCCTTTGTGACTACTGGCAGTCTCTTAAAATTATGTCTGGCTTGTCTGTGTAATTCATCAACAATAATTTGTCTAGACATAATATGTAAACAAGAATATTGCAACTATGGGGTGTTCAGCAGCTGAGATTGCAGGATTTTCTAAATATAATTTGTCTCCAATATGTATTTTAAATTCCAAAGTGCCATCATCTTCAGCATAGGCTGTTTCTAATGTATTGGGGTCTGTAAAATCCTCTAACTCTACACTGGTGATTTTTACTTTGTTCTCAGCATTTGTTATTGATAAGGTAGGGTAGTGGTGTGCCTGTGGTTGAAGCCAATATTTGATCTTGATTGGTCTAAGTGTGCCCCCAACAAAAAACTGGTAATAAAATTGTGCAGGGGACAGCATATATATTTTGCCACCTGGTGTAAATGGTGAATCATATTCTTTGTTGGGGATGCTGTACAATTGAAGAATTACTGAATGTTTTGGATTCTCAATTATGCCTGTTATTTCCTTTTCTGCTGTGAGCAATCTGCTTGTTACAGATTCAAGGTGCTCATTGATAGTCCTAACAACATCATCATGGCCTGGCTTGATCTTTATGTCCACAGCAAGTCTCTTGTATTGTTGCACAATCTCTTGAAGCTGGGTGGCAAAAACAGACAGAGCATTTGCTTGATTGGATTCCATGGTCCCTAGCTGTTGCTTGATATTAGCTACAATTTGTTGCAAATTTTCAACAACTGCCAATTTTGAATTTTGAGCAGTAAGATCATGGACCTGTCTTCTGATATCCTCAAACAGAGCATGCAATTCATTAATATGTTGATTAGTTGGTAAAGTGGCCACTGTCTGAGTAAGTTGTTTGATCTCTGTCTGGATATTCTTGATATCTTCTGATTTCAATATGCGATTCACTGCCCTCTTTATATTTTTAAGTTCCTGTGATGTGGGAAGATTTGATACTGTATTTTGCAAAGATTCAAGTGCCAATTTTACATTGTTTAATTCAGATGCATCGGCCACATTTTGCATAGCATTTTGGAGCAGGGCTATGTCTGCCTGAGTGGGAGTTGATTGTTGTAAAATTTCAAGTTTTGTTTGGATATCATCGATCAAGTGATGAAAATGAGATAGCTCAGATTCAGTGTTGAGGTTTTCAAGCTTTGTGATCTGTTGCTGGACACTAACAAGTGTATCTACAATTCCAGGCAATCGCGATTCTAGTACATTCGCCAAATCACTTTGCACTGCTGCTATTGTACCTTCAAGATGGGTTATGGAACTTTGAATTTTTCCAAAATCTTCATATGTTTCAAGTTGCAGCTTAATATTGGCAACACTCCGAGTTATTGCATTCAAAGCATCAGAAGATGGCAAATTGTTCATAAAATTTTCAAGTGTCTCAATTTTTTCTTTAACCTCGGCTATGGCATTGTTCAGAGGGTCCAGATTAGGTATCTGGAGTGACTGAATCTGTTCTTTTAGAGTGGAAATTACTAGATCAAAATCTTCTTGTGATTTTATGCTTTTGACAATTGTTTGGAGCTGTGTCTGGACATTATTTATCTGTTCCTCTAATTGTTGTTTCAATTGCTCGGAGTTGGTGGCCTGGGTCTTAAATTTGGCTTGAAGAGCTGCTACAGCTTCTTCTAAACTTTGAAAATTATCCAATGTTGCCAGATCAGTATATTTCTGAAGCAGCACTTTGAGTTCAGAATCAATTTTAAGAAGAGGGTCCATGCATTGTGATTGTAAATTTGTAATTTCTAGTTGAAGACTGGCATTGAGTGTGGTCTGTAAAGCTTGTAAATCACTTCTTAATTTCTTGACTCTGACATCAAGCATCAAAATCTCATCACTGTGATCTTCATGTCTTGTATGGCCAAATATATCATTAGGCATTTTTGTTTTAGTGGTTATTTATTATAGAGTATCTGATTCTTAATTCTATAAAAAAAGGTATAAGCTTGTCATATGATCCCGGGACCTCAATATATAAGCAGTCACCAGCAGAAACAGTATATACAGTGCCAGAAATCATGTTTGAGTGCTTCATTCTATAAATATTTCTCCCTACTGAAATTTTAACATCACCCTCAGGGGTTGTAATAAATTGCAATTGCCCACCTACAGGTAATTGGTAATGATTTAAATTATTGTTAAATATGTACAATGTTTTGCCTGTTTCATCATCATTATCTGTAAGTATGCTGTTCAGATGAATAATTAACAAACCACTCAGTTTAGACAGCATATCAGAAGAGGGTTGGGGTGTTGGCAGCTCCATAATAGCCTGTTTTTTGAACCCAAATAAGTTCATAGGCATGTTTATTTATTTCAAATCATGCTCTGTGTTTGGGCATTGTTTGCCATTTTTCAAATCACAATGACCCCAAGGTAAAGTATGTATGCCGCATGATAAAATGCATCTCTTATCATCATGTGGGTCCAGGGCCACTTTTCTTACAATATTTGAAGTCAGCAAGTGATCCACACTCTGAATTCTATTTTCTGATGTTTTGATTGAATTCTGGGATTTGATGCAATTTTCATAATCTTCAAATTGGAGATCTTTTTCAACAGTTACTTTGCCAATGCCCTTGGCCTTTTTGGCAACAGCGCCACTACATGTTTCAAAGGTGTACATCTTGGCACTTAACCCAGCAAATTTCACAATAACATCACCAAGTGTCTCATCTTTTAACTTGCCAGGCACCTTTTTGTTGTGGGGTTGAATTCTTGTATGTTCACTGGTATCAAAGTATTGAAACAATTCAGGCTGTGACATATCTTGATAAACATCTTCTGTTTGAATATCAAGAATAAAACTATCCGTGTCCATGTACAATAATTTTACACGATCACCATAAAAAGGTTTCAGCACATCATAATACAATATTAACATATGTAATTTGGCCAATTCCAATATTACAGCCCCTACATAAATAGGTTTATCAAACTTGATTTTTGTTTTTTTCATGTTGAAAAGTGCCATGTGCTCATCATAAATTCTTCTGTAATTGAAGTTGGGCTTTGCAACCAATTTTTTGCTCAGACTAGGGTCAGTAATTATTTTAACATAGGTATGTTTCCTGACATTTTCAATAGTTTTGCCATACACAGAATTAACCATCAATTTAAACAAGGCCTTATCAAATTGGCTCTTTGCAGATGTTCGAAGCTCCGTGTTTGTATCAATATATGGTTTCAACCATTCTGAGTGCCTGAACCTTAAGACTTTTCCAACTTTGGTCACTTGAACACCATGTTTCATCAGGAACTGGAGGTTTTTGTAATATAAGACACAACCCTGTTTCGGCTCCAGAGTCATCATGAGCTTCTTCTGTTTAGAGCCAGGTGAGCACTGAACCTCGGAAATTGGGGGCAGATCAGAAAATTTATTGTGCAAATCATCAGGAATTGTCAGATCAACCTCTAAGAACAGGCCATATTCACTGTCATCAAAGTCCTTAAGATCTTCAATATTGACATCTTCAACCCACTCAAGCCCTGCATATGGCAGTTTTTTCATCATGGCGTGACCATAGAGGCTGTTTGCATCTAAATACGTTATATAATTTGATGGCCGTGCTGGATCATAATCAATCATATATTTGTTATTTGCTCTGGCATATCTCTGGGAACATTGCACCATCCCTCCTCTTATACCTTTCTCCATAAACAAATACATATCTTGATCGTGGATCAGATCCAATGGCTTTTTGGTGTTGAAAAACATTGCGGCCCATGCTAGACCTGGGGCACTGTAAAAATACACTGGGTCCAGTTTATAATTTTGCATGGAAGATTTTCTGAATGCCTGAAGTATATCAGCTAAGAGGGTGACATCAAGTTTCAAATATGCCATGTGATAATCACCAAATGTCTTGCATTTTAAATTGTTCCACATCAAGTGGGCATGGTGATAATCTTCATCACTGATTCCAGATCCTCTGATTCTGCTGTAAAACTCTTGTTGTGGTGGCAGAGAACACTCATCGAATTTAGAAAAATCTGTAACATAGTCATATGGATATACACCTTTCCGCCTAATTAATTTCAGGTCCTGATTTGGAAACGAGGCACGTGTGATTTTGAATTGATCATCAGATAATTGATTTGCCAGTGTGGCCAGGCTAGCAGATAAAATTCTGTAAGAATCAAGAAATCTTATGTGAATAGGAACACCATTAACTTTAATTATCTTGCTAATAGATATATATTTCTCATCATTTTCAGCTAAAATATTTAAATTCTGCTTGTCAAACCCATCGTATCTGATCAGATGATGGAAATCATAATTGGATGCTCCGTGGCAAAATATGGGGATAAATTTTGGTCTCTTGATCTGAATATTGCAGCTATTACACAGGGCCTGTTTATATCGACCATCTGTATGAGAATGGTGTTTCACCTTGATATTTGTATCTGAAAATTCACAATCACATACCGGGCATTTTTCTGCATTGTTGAAATCTTCAATCTGTTCCTCTGTTAAAGGCAACATAGGTTTTGATTTTAATAAGATGTTAGATGCTATGTCACGGCACTCATTTTCTATTCTATGTGCAAATATTTTGATGGCATTTGGTCCCACGTATAAGTATGGCTCACTAGCTACACCATCCCGTATAACTGTATAACAAAAGCTGGAAGGTTCATGTAGCTGGTATGATGTACTTGAAGATTCTTCAGGATCTGGATTGCAGAATGCAAGAGGTTTGAGGTTCGATTCAAAATCACAGGCAATATATGCTGGGTGTTCCAACAAGGCTTCAAACTTTTTGAATTTGCAATTTTCACTTGGATTAGGCATCACCATATGAACAGGTTTATGGTTGCCACAATATTTCAGATGCTCAATTAATTTGTTTTTGGCAATTTCTGCATTCCTTTCACGAACCCCATTTATTATTTTTTTACCATCAAATACAGTTAAACATCTTCTGCACAACTTGAATATTGTATTGGATTTGTCTAGTTGTGTTCTCACTAAAGCTTCAAGATTATGTATCAGAGTGTAATGATTTGTGCCATCCCCTTCAATTAAGAGCAAATCAATGGGAATAGCAGATTCATCATCAAGTGTACTGATTCTGAGAGGTGCTATCGGGCAATTGCCAGTAGAACAAGTAAATACATTAATAGATAATTGTTTACCATTGATATCCCTGGCCTTTTTTTCAAATTTATCAATATTCTGAACAGACATTGGATATTCTAAACCCTCCATTGCATCGTCAAAAAGATGTTCATGCTGTTTGTAATAACTTATTCTCTCAGGATTCCTTGAAACTGGAAACAAAGCAGCTAATATACACCATAAAAAGCATTTCTGGTCGGCATTTTCTATAATAACCACTGCTTGTTTGTTTTTAATATTGGCAGGTAATAGCAGATATGTAGAACCTTTTAATGGGCTGAATTCAGAAATATTAACATATAACTTGTGTGGAGAACCGCATAGGCTCCATCCAGACTCTTTTGCTGCAAAGTCAGAGTGTTTAATGTTCAGTTGTTCCATCAACCTGCTTATTATTGTGTCTGAATTTGCATTTGAATATACCGGTACAGTTTCTGTTATGTGGGGCTGTGTAAATTTTGTGCCATTTGGTTTCTTATATTGTGTAAACAATTTGAGAGACAGTTTATAAGATCCATTTTGTGCATTAAGAATTGCCTGCAGATCAGAATTTATACTGTTCAAAAAATTCTTAATGTCACATCTTGGCTCTGATACAAACCGGTGATCTCTTAATTGGCCGTTAAAACTGCTACGGATGGGTGCATAGCGTGGCTGCTTTGCTGCTCTGGCATTAAGAGGTGCTTCGTGCTTTCTTTTCAGACCAGATGTAGATGGTTGTGTTGATGACTGTGCAGAGCAAGTATCTCTTTGTTTATATGTGAAATATTCCATGCTATATTTTCTATTGCATTTGGGGCAAATTATTGTGGGAGTTCTGTATTTGTCTGGGTCACAAATCTTTTGGTGCTTGGCCCAATTGGGGCTGGATATATTCTTATTGCATTGATTACAATGTTTTTGATTCGGCATTTTTGTTGTTGTTTATTATATACAATTTCTTGGGATTCAGATCAAAACTTTATGCTGGATAAAAATATCAGTTGGGTTCAACACTGTGCTGTGTGTGTGTGTGTACGTGTGTATGTGTGTATACACTTAATATTTTTGGCTTTGGTATTTATATACAATTTCTTGGGATTCAGATCAAAACTTTATGCTGGATAAAAATATCAGTTGGGTTCAACACTGTGCTGTGTGTGTGTGTGTACGTGTGTATGTGTGTATACACTTAATATTTTTGGCTTTGGTATTTATATACAATTTCTTGGGATTCAATTCAAAACTTTATGCTGGATAAAAATATCAGTTGGGTTCAACACTGTGCTGTGTGTGTGTGTGTACGTGTGTATGTGTGTATACACTTAATATTTTTGGCTTTGGTATTTATATACAATTTCTTGGGATTCAGATCAAAACTTTATGCTGGATAAAAAAAGCAGAAATAGGCCACGACTTGGCCACAAGTAAACCGGAAGTGGACCGGAAGTAGACCGGAAGTAGACCGGAAGTGGACCGGAAGTAGACCGGAAGTAGACCGGAAGTAGACCGGAAGTGGACCGGAAGTAGACCGGAAGTGGACCGGAAGTAGACCGGAAGTGGACCGGAAGTGGACCGGAAGTGGACCGGAAGTGAATATGCGTGGGTGGGTGTGGGTGGGTGTAGGTGTGTGTTAATACGTATGGCTTAGTTTTAAGTGTGGTCAAAAAAAATATGAGGAGGGGCATATTTTTGACAGGATTATGGACAACAATCTCACAGAAGTGCCTTCTGTAAGTATAGACAAATCAATCTGAGGGGGGTCATACTTTCTCATGGAATCCATGAGGGCTTTTTTACAAAAATCTTGGATTAGGCGGGGTTCCACACTTGAGCAAAAAGCTCATATGGGCATGTTGAGCCTGTTTTAAGTGTAGACAAATCTGCCAGAGGGGGGTTCATACTTTCTCGCCCTGGTTATATGGCCTTTACCACTACTCATGTCGCTACCCGTGATTTTCAGGTATGCAGCTAGCCGCTTCCCGGCTACAGGTAAAGAGGTGGTAATTTGGAAGTACATATGTCTTTGTTTTTATTCGATATGGCTTATTACTATGCACTGTTGGTCACCGGTTCCTACGCACGAACTTAACCTGGACCGTAACGCTATTTCGCTTGTCCGAGGGAGATTTTGCCGCCTCTATCTAGGTAGTGGTAGCATTTGTTTTCCCGGGCAAGGGAGGGCGTAGGATACATACGTCTTGAGAACAAAGATATGCTGCTGTACCGTTAACACCATGCTGACCCATCGCACCGCACTCACTACTTCCCTCGCCGCTCAACTGCACACAACTGACATGCAGCGTGCAAGGTCATTACTGGACACTTTCTTTTCAATCCACCTCTATGTCATGTTGTTGAAACTGCTTGGCACCGATATCCTGGACTGTTCTCTAACCCGCTCTTCTCTTCGGTGTACCAGGGTTGCCTACATGCAAGAAGCACATTTTTCACAGGGCCTCTTTTAACATACTCACCCAGTATATCTACTTTTTGATACACGAATACTTTTATGCAATTATATTAATTTCTAGTACACAATAAATTGTAACAAACAAACTGGGTAGCTTTTAACTCTACGTACTTTCCTCCTTGTAAAATAAGTATTAAGTTGTAAAATGACATTAATTAATAAAGAGTTTAATGATAGAAAAACTGGAACCTAAATTCTGCTGAATTGAAATCCTGGTTTATTGTAAAGGGACAAGGACATTAAGTGCATACCCTTGTACGAATTCGGGTAGTAAGGGATCTTCAAAGGTTCCCCTGTTTATTATGTTCTTTTATTATTAATAATCTGCTGATTAGAGGAGGAGGGGGGAGTTGTGAGTACCTCTGGTGAACGAAGATCTTGTTCTAATTTTTCTTCTTGTTACAAACTGGATAGTGCTGAATTTTTATTTTTTATATATTTTATTTGAGTTATAAGTCCGCATTATGCACAGAAGGCTACTTGGGACTACTACAGTTTATAGTGGAATCTGAACCGATATGTGCGTCCGCCGGGTATCGAACCCGGGATTCCTTGCTTACAAGGCAACGGCGTGACTACTACGCTATCGGGGAGGCCCTGGGATAGTGCGTAACTATTAAATGTATCTGTGAACAGAAACTACAGTACTAATGATGCACGGGCATACATTCATGTGCGTGTGTGTGCGTGGGAGGTGGAGAGGTAGGGGCCCCACTTTGAACTGTAGGTCAAGTCTATATTAGCCTCTATGAGCGTTGTGCGTGTGTCATTTCAGAGGACTGTAGGAATTGTGCGTTACGTGTGCGTATCACTCTTCACGCACGTTCGCACGGAAGGCTGAATCCACTGTGTACAAACATTTTTATGCGGTATCGCAGACCGAAGAAGTAGGGCGAAGAAAAGGCGATCGTAGAAAGAGATAGAAACGTGTTTCCTCCCCCCCCCTCATCCCCGACAAGAGGAACATATCATATCGTGTTTCAGAATGAACAAGATTTACATTTCGTCATTCCGAAAGCAGGACTTTGAAGGGTGCCTACAACTGGAGTGTGAAGAACAGAAGAAATCACTATTCCCATCAAAATTAATTTCCAACGAAGTACTGAATGAAGCAAATCGTGACTTTCTTTAACTTTCATAGCTCGTCAACGGATTTAGTTCGCAAATGCTTTCATTTTCCACATTCGCCGACCTATGTGCCGGAGTGATTAGCGTAACACGCTGATCTTTTTTCAAAACTCAATATTATTACAAACGCAATAAGACAGGAACATAAGATGCCATGTCACACACCAAATGCCATTAACAGTATGGAAAAAATCATCTTTGTCCATTACTAAATATATACGAATCCAAGTTTTAATGAATTTAGATATGCACTTCTCTGCACATGCATATTTCTTGTGCTACACCTCACATTTCACAATATCAATTCACACTCCTTGGAAAGGTTATTATGATTATATAAAGCTAAGTCGCCTCATGTTTATCCAAAATGCAGATATAGGTACCGGGTGTCCCAGAAGTCTTTCCCTGATTACAATCTTTATTCATATCCGCTATATGTAAGGTAGAGATGTGAAAGTGGTGCCAAAATGTTGGAAAACTAACCACGTTTTTTGTTCCAGGTTTGAGTAACGTGGCTGTAGTGTAGCAGTGTCAGTGCCCAGGAAACCGGAAATGTTCACAAATACGGAAAAAGCTCAGTGTGTCCCCTGGTATCATTAGGCAACAAAGCCTGTACAATTTGCACTTTGTATGCACGAAAAAATAAACGTTTGTGTAAGATATCATAAAGATAACATTTTGGCTGATGTTTTACGTCGTTTGAAATCGCTGAGGTTGATGGTTCGGCCACTTCTCGGTACGTCTGCAACAGATTCTGTGGTCTTGAACTTGTCATACCACGACTTAATGCTCTCGACATCTGGCGGCATATTTCCATAAGTTGTTTGAAAGTTCCTCTGCACTGTTATTGGTGACTGGGTCTCATGACACACTGAGATTTTTCCTGATTTGTGAAAATTTCCGGTTTCCTGGACACTGACACTGCTTCACTACAGCCACGTTACTAATACCTGGAACAAAAAAAAACTTGGTTTGTTTTCCAACATTTTGGCACCACTTTCACAACTCTACATTGCATATAGCGGATATGAATAAAGTTTGTAATCAGCGAAAGACTTCTGGGACACCCGGTAAATTGAATTGAAATTTTCTAATGTTAATGCCAGGTGGTGTTTCAGCATTGCAGGTGTGCTGGTTTAATGTTTTATGCCACTATTCATATAATTAGTCGCGCCCGTCGCTAGGAGTAGGCTAGGGGCGGGAGCTGAAGCCAGGACACCATTCAAAGTTTGAAAGACAACAAATAATATATGATGGATAAATTTACACTTGGCAGAGGTACGTGCATGGATGGGAAAAGAAAGGTAACAACAGGCATTCTGTGAATGCACGAAATAGGAGGTAAGTAATTTGTTTACTTAGAGGTGCAACAGATGGCGTCATATACGGGTGGCGAGTTTCGACAGCTTTACGTTTGCCGTCAGTGGCATAGTAGCCGATGCAGTGGCGAAACGCTTGCAGAATTGGTCTGCCGTAGAAGGGCGAAGTGTCATATGCTTCTTGTGCGGAGGAATGCTCCGGCAGCGGCAAACTGCCATAGTGCACACATTTTCATTTGTTGCTGTAACCTTTTTTTCCTGATCCATCCTCGTATATTCTGGTAATATAACAATAGCCACATGTTTTCCAAAATATTGAGGTAATAATATGTTTTAAGAGATATTCTTGAGACAATGAGATAAAACTGAAACATTTTTAAATGTGCTAAACTTTGTTTTAATATCAGAAATATATGCTACGTATCTTTAAATATAACCAGTATTATTTGTAACGAGGTTTTCTTTGTTTCTTCATTTTAGAGTTTGTAGGATGTAAATATCACAAACCATGTGACTTTGAGTGAGTGTTTTTTTTCGCGTTTTTGTGCCACTTTGGCTAATTTGCAATGGTGGGGATGGGTGATTATATGATGAAATGGACACCCATAAACATCCATGCCCAGCCGAGATTTAAACCCGGGACCCTTGGCGTCGTAGCACGATGTGCTAACCACTCTTTTTTATTATTATTTATTTATTCATCCAAAAACTTATGCACATGGGAAGCTTACATGTTAAGTATTAACTACAGTATACAGAAGTATGATTCTATATTTATATGTACACTACATTTTAATGGAAACTACATTTAGGTGTAGATATGGTGTTTTTTAAGTCCACTTTATGCACAGTAAGGCTAATCGGGACTGGACCTACAGCTTAAAGTGGGATCCGAACCACTATGTGCCTCCACCGGGTTCGAACCCGGGACCCCTTGATTACAAGGCAATGACGCTACCACTGCGCCATCGGGGAGGCCCTTATTTAGGTATAGAGTACTATTAGAAAATTTGCATAACATTTCGTCGGTCCAATGACATAACGATGTATCTCATTTTTTTGCGAAATTGAGTTATTAACATCGTTGTGATCATACCGGTGTCCTGCATCACCTGGCAAATCGGCGTAACTCAAATCCAATTAATAAGGAAGTTATGAATATTTTTTTGATTTTGCGTATCTCAATTTGGTAAAAAATTTGGTATGACATAGCGGCGTATCTTGACTTCCGTCGATATGTTAGATAAAGTAGGCCTAAATCCTAAACTGTTTCGCAAGTTGGCGTATCTCTTTTTCCTTACAGCAGAAAAATGCAACAATCGGGGCCAATACACTCACAAAGAGGAAAATAAAGCAATGCAGAAATGTATATTTCAGTATTTACAAATCAGCGGTCACAATCTTAACAATAGCAAAACGGTTTAACAGAGGATAGTTCAACAACAGGGAAGGTTGTTAGGAAAAGAAGATTGCGGAAACCCCCTGCACAGGCTGCACCCACAAAGGAAGAAAATGTTATGTACTGAAAAACAATGAGAAATCACGAATAATTATTATAAATGAACTTTTCTATCTTGGAAACTTGCAACGTCAAAGGAAGTACGTAGCACGACACGTTGGTGTAGAAGATACGAGACAAAAAACAAAAAACAAAAAAACAAGCATCGAGACGTACAAAAACACAATTTTACTATCTTTCCCTGGATGGAAGAAGGCTGAAGGTTTGCAAGAAGATGTATTTGAATACTCTTGGAATTAGCGAACGATTTATACGTACGACAGTGAACAACATTCAAGAAACAGGCATATTACTAACTGAAAAACGAGGTGGAAGATACAAAAATTTGAAAGAAAATGACGAGAGGAAACTGAGTATAGTAGAAGATCACATAAATCGCTTTCCACGAATGGAGTCTCAGTATTGTAGAAAATATTCAACAAAGGAGTCTCTGCATTCTGATTTAACTGTAAAGAAGATATATGAGATGTACAAGTAAGAGATTGACACAACATGTCAAGCATCTTTGCAAACATACACATATGTTTTCAAGGGTATGAATCTTGCATTTCATCAACCCAAAAAAGATCAGTGTGGATTATGCATTACGTACAATGCGGGATCTGATGAAGACAAATAGAAGCTAGAAGATAAATTTAAGCAGCACGTTGCAGAGAAAAGTAAAGTGAGATAATTGAAAGCAATAAGTAAGACTACAGCGACCTGTTCTGCTGTTTTTGATCTGCAACAAGTTATTCACTTGCTTATGTCGAACCACTCATCCGTGATCTACAATAGACGTCTGGCTAACTACAACTTCACTGTCTATGAACTGAACACGAACAATTGTCAGTTTCTTTTGGCATGAAGGAATCAGCAAGCGTGGATCATGTGAAATAGCAACATGTCTTTACCAGTATCTAATGAAAGTGGACCAGGAAAAGAATAATACAGTTCACTTATATGCTGACAGTTGTGTTGGCCAAAACAAGAATAGGATTGTGGTGGCTGCGCTTATGCATGTAATGCTAAAAGCAGAGAATAAAAAAGAAATTGTGCTCAGATTTTTTGAGCCTCATCATGGGCAAAACGAGGGAGACTTTGCGCACAGTGCAATCTCCAGATTGTTACGGAAAGTTGGAGAGATATTTGTCCCCTCTCAGCTTGTACCCATCATAAAACTAGCCCCAAAGAAACCATCCTTACATCGTGCACACAATGCAGATGGAAGATTTTCTGAATTATAAGGCAATTGCTGAAGATCTGAGGCTTTTCCAGCTTAAGAAGACCGATGATGGTATTAAGTTCAGTTGGAAAGATATTCGTGAACTACGATTGCAGAGCAACAAGCCAGATACTATCTACATAAAAACAAGTTTACTGCAAGAGAATCCCGCAAAAATCGTAGTAAAGAGATGTAATACTAAAGATATAGCTGCGAGAATGTCACCTCCATTGAACAAAGATTCTGTGAAAATAGCGCAAGAGAAATATGCAGATTAACTGTCAATGTGTGAAGGTCCTTTTCCCGTTGTTCTAGACAGTGACTGCAAAAACTTTTATGCAAATTTGAATCACTGAATCTGTTCTCCACTCTATTCCACAAAAATGTTTTATTGATGTTTATGTAATGTAGCCAAGTTATAGCTACATATACGCATGCATAGCTTTTTAATTGTACTTGTAGTGAAGAGTTTTGTAATTTGTAAACGTACTTAAAGCATGTAAATCTAAAGAACTTCAAAATAAAAATAACCATTCACTTTGAAAAAAAAGCGTCATGAACAATAAAATCATAAATATTATATAGTTTTGCTCACATTTTGACTAAAAAATAAGATATCTCAAATCATGAAGCTGTAACTTGATACTAATTTGCATGGCGTATCTCAAAGATATTTCTGTGTGAGTAATTATTTTGATCTGACATACCGACGTATGTCAAGAAATTATGAAATTTCAAGCACGTAACGCAACACATGTAACATTCAACCACACTATTTTACAGCAGAAACATAATACAATTTAATGACAAAACAAAATTTGTTATGAAGTAAATAGTTTTCTCACAAACATCTACGAAAGTGTGTGCGAAAACGTTTTTTGCTTCTCCTGAAAAGTTGGTAAAAATGAGATAGGTCGTTATGTCATTGGACCGACGATTTGTTCATATTTAGTGGATGGATTTTTTCACAGTATTTTTTCAAGAAAAAAATGAAGTTTCTTGGGATACTGCTCTGTTCATTGGTAATAGATACTAAGTTATCATTATACCTCGGATATTTAAGTTCTAAAAAGTGTGCTTTTAGTTTCCTAAAAGAGGCTCTAAAGAAAATATACTCTAAAAATCCTAAAATAGGCCATAAAAATCCTAAATTAAGTTCTAAAACTCTTACATTAGGCTCGAAAAATCCTGAAGTAGGTCCCAAAAACTTAAAATGTTACAAAGTTCCTGAAAAATGCTCATTTTACAATATTTAAGAACAAAATGTCACAAGAACCGTAAGAAATTTTAATAACTAAATATATTAATTTTGTTACCAAATTTTAATTTCTTTACATCATTTTCAAAATTATCCACAAATTATTGTGTTACTATACTTGTGCTGTTAGCTAAAGTTACTTGTTGGTATGAAAAATGAATTACGTATGTATAATTTGCTGCACAATATCAGGGTGATTACTCACTTGGAATTCCTGGAATTATGCGTGAGTTTTGGTAAACCATGAAAGAAAAGGTACAATGAGATGCTTTCTCTATTCCAATTTATTCCTCCGTAGACGTGAAAATTTGCAACTTTTATTAAGGGGGGGCAAGGACAGTTTACTTTATCTTAGTAAACAAAGCTTAGCAATAAGAGTCCATTCTGTGGGGGCAAAAAGTAGGAGTGAACTGCCCCTCTAACAGGTAACGGTGGCCTTAGGCATTTTGTTTTGTTTAAAGCTTTGATAAACCTCATACCTTGGAGGGAGGAAAATCGACAGAAAACATGTTTCAAACACGCGAGTCAATGAATTGTTTGGTCACCAAACCGAATAAATACCTCTGTGAGATATAAAAATCCTTTAAAACCTAAAAAAAATATAAAACCATAAAAAAACGGATTAATTTAGACACATAAACCTAAAATAAGTTCTAACAAGAAAAATAGGTTATTTTAGGCACAATAAAACTTCGTCAGTTGTTGCGTTTTTTAATGAAACTCTGACGTGAAAGGGAAAAATAGGTTAAAAACCTTATATCCTAGGCCTAGTTATCATCCATTGCACTGCACGTTATTTCGTGGGAGGGAAAATATTGAATGCTGGGAACACTATGTCTGTTTCCATGAACTTAGTTATTGATGTGCGGCAGATACGAATTAGCATATTTCTCATTTTGGTCCATGCCGTAGAGGAATTTCGGCACTTCGTTAACCTGTGGGCGTCAGGCACTTTACAGGATAAACAATTTGGAGAGTCACTGATTCCGTATTGATAGGTCCCATCCCCTGCCATTATAACACGCTGGACCACCTTATACCAAATTGATTGAGAGATGCTTCGCTGTGACCTTTGCCCATATCCGTGGCCAATTACGATTGGGAGAGTCACGGACAATTCGTGGCACTGTATTCATCTGGCTAGTTAATTCACTGTATAACATTTTTACAGATGTTGCGATGTTTTCATTCCTTAGTAACTGGTAGCATACGTGTACAGCAAGATCCTTATGAAACAGAAAACTCCTTGGTATGCGTTGGATATCGATGGGAGCTTCTAATGGAATGTTACGTAATAATGTAAGAATTGGTTCTTGGGTCGCCGTCTCGTGCGGCGAGAATGTTGTGTCAAAGCCAGTCTGTATAAACAATGCTCTTGCCTGCGTGGTCACGTGGATTAGTGCCAATCCACCTTCCCTCCCTGATAAGGTGAGCTCGCTCATTGCTACGCAGAAGATCGTATCTTGCCACAGAATCGTGCCAACAGCTTTTTTTACCTTGGCTATGTGCTGTGTTTTGAATGGCAAAATTTTCGCAACATACCAAAGTTTAGATAGGACGAAAACATTAATGAACCGTACTCGTGATTTTAAACTCAAAGAGCGCATCTTGTTCGCTCTGATGACGTGGATTGCCGTCTCGCACGTGAGTTTACTATTTGCTTCGAACGTGTCTTCGATATTTGTATGAAAATAAATGCCCAAACTTTTAGTTTCGTTGCTACGGCGATCTCCTTACATTCTCATCACCAGGTATGACTTTCGGCTGATAAGTTTTACGCCTGCTGTATGCTCAAATTTGATAATTTGACTCTGGACTTTGTGTAGATCGCTTTCATCCATGAAACTTCCAACTTTTATTGTTGTGGTAGCCACCGAAATGCCCTGTAGATGGTGCTGTGTACTAAACAGGAAGGGTGCCATTTTGAGGACGTACAAGGTGCCACTCAAGGATCTGTCTTGAAGCACACCCCGGCGCATTTTAAAACTAGTCATCAAGAAACTATTTATTTTTAGTTTTAGCACCGTGTGATTATATAGCGTCCTGATCCAATTGATAAAAGTGTCTCCGAAACCATATGCTTCTAAAACTTTGTACATGTATTCGTGACTCACCCTGCCATACGCTTGTGAAGAATCTAGAGGTTGTTTGCCTATTTTGCTTGGTGATTATGATTGCAGCAGTTCGTGTATGTTTCGAGACGTATTGCAGGCGAATTGTAAGTTTCCAATCAGTTTGTCCATACATTTATTTAAACGCTGATTTATAAGTTTTATATCACTACTTATAATTGAGATAGGCCTAAAATCTGTGACTAACGTTGGATTTGTCTTTTTTTAAACTAACACTATGACTCCCGTGCTACTAGTCTTCTCAATTGTCCCGGATGACAGCACTTCATTAACCCATTGCGTTATTTCGTCCCCTATGAAATTCCAGAAACACTGATAGAATTCGGATGGTAGACCATCTTCTGCGGTAGTTTTTTTCCTTTGGAGCTTTGAACACTGCATTATGAACCTCCGTTTTGCTTAACGGTTTGGTAAGCTCAGTTTGTTCGTTTGCAGCCAGTGCTGTTGGGAGGTAGTTTATGAAATCAAATTGCCTATCCTTGGATTCGAAGGCGTGACCAAGATAATCTTTATAATATTGCAAAAACCTGTCGTGCATACCGTGGGGTCTAGTTATAACTTCTCCGGAGTAGAGAGGCAGCACTTCATTCCTACGCGTCAGCAAAAATTCGATGCCACTGGTGTTATGTTACATCCGGTGTAGCGGGGTACGAGCGATTTTATTGTTGAGTCAGCAGAACGTGTCTGATCAAGTTGAAGACATCGGAAGCGGTGCGGGGAGGGGGGTCAATGGATTTGTCACGTTGTTTCTTCATGAATGATAACCTAACACGTGCGTATGTGTGTGTGTGTGTGTGTGTGTGTCTTTGGAGGAAATGCGCGCGCAACCATTGCGTATGATGCAAACACATGAAGAAATGATTTAAAGATGGCGCCGAAGGTGTTGTACCCCGAAAGCTTAGCGGCTAAGGTTATTGCTCTGTAAAACAAGAGGCGTCGAGGGTTCGATTCCTGGTAGAGTCAATATTGATTGATTGATAGATTGAGTTAGTTTTTTTTAAGTCCACTTTATGCACGGCAAGACTAATCAAGAGTGGACCTACAATTGAAAAGTGGTGATTCGGACCACTATGTGCCTCCACCGAGTATCGAACCTGGGACCCCTTGATTACAAGTCGACGATGTCAATATTGAATGATTTCGATTAGCCTGTGTGTAAATAAAGCCAACAAAATGGTTGAGTTCGAAAATCGAGTTGGGTTAGTGGTTAATGTTGTCACCTGGCAATGAAGAGGTCGCGGGTTCGATTCTTTAGGTAGTTAAATTAGGTCAATTGTTTAATCCCGCCATTATAGGTTCCGATTAGTCCATCTGTGCATAAATAGTGATTGAATAAAATCAATATGGCGGCTTTGGGGTAGTGGTTAATGTTGTCGCCTGGTAATGAAGAGGTCGCGGGTTCGATTCTCTAGGTAGTTAAATGAGGCCAATTGTTTTGTCCCGCCATTATAGGTCCCGATTAGTCCATCTCTGCATAAATAGTATTTGAATAAAATCAATATGGCTGCCGCGTTTTGTGTTTAGCGGCGGCGGCGGCGGAGCGGCGCGGCGCGGGGCGGAGCGGGGCGGCGCGGCGCGGGCGCGGGGGGGTGTTTTTTATTCCTCGAGATGTTTCAACCAAGTGGTTGAGGGTTCGATTCCCAATGTTGGTGAAAATTGGATATTCAATTGTATTTGTTTAAAAGTTCCGATTAGCTTTTTGTGCACAAAGAATAAAATGAACTAATTGGAAATAGGATGTTTATGCTGTAATGAAAAGGTCCCGGGTTCGATTCACAATGTCAAATTGGCTGATAATGATGTTGTTTTTAAAATTAAAAAAAGAAGTATGGTGAGTCCCCATTAGTATTTATGCAGGAACAGATATTAAAAATCAAAACAAAATGGCTGTGACTGGTGTTTAGTATTCGAAAGGTTCCAGGTTCGAGTTCCTAGTTATAATTTTTTTTTCAGTTTACAGAATTAGTCCCCATTTATTGCGTTTTGGCGAACACGTCCTCCCCCTTTGTGGCATTTGGACATGTTGGAGATATACATAGAAATTGTTGTCAAAGTGCCTAATAATGATTTTCTGTTTAAATAAAAAAGAAGTGTGTTATCAGTCCCGATTAGCACGAACAGATATTCAAAAAGCAAAACAAAATAGCTGATATTGTTGTTTAATATTCAAAAGGTTTTGGGTTCCAATGCTGGCAAATTTGCAGAATAACATTGATTTGTTTAAAAAGTGAGTTACTATTCCCGATTATTTTTGATACACAAATAGAAAATGGGGTGATTTTGGAGTTTTGCAACCAAGGGGCTAATGTTGGCGTTTTTTAACGCAGTCCCGATTAACCGTAATGCATAAAGCTGTTTCAACGAATATCGAACCTGGAACCTTTTGATTACAATGCAAAGACTTTACCATTAATGTATGCTATGTTTTAAAACCAAAAATAAATAATAGTATCGATTTTTTTAAAAAATGCGTTACCAGTCTCGATTAGCCATTATGCACAAACAGATGTGTTTTGAAACCAAAGGGGGGTCGAGGGTTCGATTACAACTGGGTATGTGTGTTGAGGAAACTAAAGGTCAACAGGCATGGAAAGTTTTTATTCGCCATCTCAAAATAAGTTTTTGGGCTTGGTACAGGTAGCTTTTTGTAGAAAGCCCCACAACGACATCAACGTGGCTACCATCTGTGGGGGCCTCTTTTTTTTAAGTTTGGAGAGGGGCACAAAGCCGTTTGTACCATACAACGTTGCACCGAAGAACCAACTTGTCAACTAGTCACTCACTCCATCATTAAAGTGCACAACAAAATATCAGATTTGCACTGATAATAAGCAAAAAATTATAGCGGCTGCATAATTATATTTCAATAACAGCAAATGGTTTCAAATGAATGGTTTTCACTTTTATTTTTTACTAAGTAACAGATTTGGTAATGAAAAGCTTTAACATTTGCATATAATATGAGATTTCTTTTGGTATCCAGTTTGTATGTTGACCAAATCACAGATATACTATTACTAAGGATAGCATTAACTTAATCTAATAAAAATATATTCCACTGCATTACAAAATTAACTCATTTCTGTTGTTTGAATCCATATGGTAAAGTCTCGAAATTTGATGCACATCTTTTTCTTTTGGTATATACCACCTGAAAAACCCTTATTTCCGGCTTACTAACAACGGAATGTGTTTTTGTGCGTACGATTTTGTTCGAGTTGAGTAAAGTTAAAGAGGAGGTGTTGTTGAGAATAGCATTGGTGAGTGATTCGAAATTGATTGTGCTGCTGTTTTTATGGTTTAGACATATGCCTTTCACCTTGCAAACAGTAGTAACATTAGTATTGTCTGGATTTACTACCTCAAATGCATAACTTTTCGGCCCACTGGATGAAAATGCTCTGATATAAGCATTTTTCCCATAGAGTTCTAGTTCATTTGTTAGAAAAGGCGCATTTAAGAATTCCCCGAGTCACAGGTAGTAAAGTCCAACTTTTGCCCCCATCCAGCAGAAAGTGATTATTCAGTATTTTTAAGTTCAAAAATAGTTTCAAAAACTCAGTTTGCTGTAGTGAGAAAAAGTTAAGCCGATTGTTTCGCTGCTATACTTTTTTTATTTCTGCTGCAACCCCACAATGCAACTGGAGGTAAGTGATATAAGTTTGTTTTTCTAGTTAACTGTTATTTCAAACTGCTTACCCTACTTCTCTAATGGTTACTAATTTTAATCTCTAGTGCGTGTGTGTCTGGTGTGTAGTTTGACCAATGTAGCTCAACCAACAGTAGAATTCACCAACGATAAGATGTAAACCAAATTGAAATGGAATAAAATTAACACTGCAATAAAAAATTCTAGGGTTCGAATCAAAGCGGGGTTATATGTATCTATATAAATTTGTTTTTAAAAACTGTGTCACCAGCCCCAATCAACCGCTGTGCGCAAACAGCGAAATTGTTTAGATGGCCGCTTTATGCACAGATGGGGGTAATCGGGGCTGGACCTACACTTTGAAGCGGAGCCTTATGTATGTATTTAAATTAATTTTTAAAACTGTGTCACCAGTCCCAATCAGCCGCAGTGCGCAAAAACAGCGAAATTGTTTAGAAGGCCGCTTTATGCATAGATCGCATAATCGGGACTGGAACTACAGTTTGAAGCGGAGTTATATCTATCAATTGAAATTAGTTTTTAAAACCGTGTTAACAGTCCCAATCAGCCGCAGTGCGCAAAAAGAGAAATTGTTTAGATGGCCGCTTTATGCACAGATGGGGTAATCGGGGGTGGATCTAAAGTTTGAAGCGGAGTGATATCTATCTATTTAAATTAGTTTTTAAAACTGTGTCACCAGTCCCAATCAGTCGCAGTGCGCAAAGAAAAAATTGTTTAGAAGGCCGCTTTATGCACAGATGGGGTAATCGGGACTGGATCTACAGTTTGAAGCGGTGTTATATGTATGTATTTAAATTAGTTTTTAAAAACTGTCACTAGTTCCAATCAGCCGCAGTGCGCAAACAGAGAAATTGTTTAGAAGGCCGCTTTATGCACAGATGGGGTAATCGGGACTGGATCTACAGTTTGAAGCGGTGTTATATGTATGTATTTAAATTAGTTTTTAAAAACTGGCACTAGTTCCAATCAGCCGCAGTGCGCAAACAGAGAAATTGTTTAGAAGGCCGCTTTATGCACAGATGGGGTAATCGGGACTGGATCTACAGTTTGAAGCGGTGTTATATGTATGTATTTAAATTAGTTTTTAAAAACTGGCACTAGTTCCAATCAGCCGCAGTGCGCAAACAGAGAAATTGTTTAGAAGGCCGCTTTATGCACAGATGGGGTAATCGGGGGTGGATCTACAGTTTGAAGCGGGGTGAATTTTATCTATTTAAATTAGTTTTTAAAACTGTGTCACCAGTTCCAATCAGCCGCAGTGCGCAAACAGAGAAATTGTTTATAATGCCGCTTTATGCATAGATGGGGTAATCGGGACTGGACCTATAGTTTGAAGCGGGGTGATATCTATCTATTTAAATTAGTTTTTAAAAACTGTCACTAATCCCAATCAGCCGTTGTGCGCAAAATGAGAAATTGTTTAGAAGGCCGCTTTATACACAGATGGGGGTAATCGGGGCTGGATCTACAGTTTGAAGCGGTGTCATATGTATGTATTTAAATTAGTTTTTAAAAACTGGCACTAGTTCCAATCAGCCGCAGTACGCAAACAGAGAAATTGTTTAGAAGCCCGTTTTATGCATAGATGGGGTAATCGGGACTGGACCTATAGTTTGAAGCGGAATCATATCTATCTATTTAAATTAGTTTTTAAAAACTGTCACTAATCCCAATCAGCCGTTGTGCGCAAAATGAGAAATTGTTTAGAAGGCCGCTTTATACACAGATGGGGGTAATCGGGACTGGACCTACAGTTTGAAGCGGAGTGATATCTATCTATTTAAATTAGTTTTTAAAACTGTGTCACCAGTCCCAATCAGTCGCAGTGCGCAAAGAAAAAATTGTTTAGAAGGCCGCTTTATGCACAGATGGGGTAATCGGGACTGGATCTACAGTTTGAAGCGGTGTCATATGTATGTATTTAAATTAGTTTTTAAAAACTGGCACTAGTTCCAATCAGCCGCAGTGCGCAAACAGAGAAATTGTTTAGAAGGCCGCTTTATGCACAGATGGGGTAATCGGGACTGGATCTACAGTTTGAAGCGGTGTTATATGTATGTATTTAAATTAGTTTTTAAAAACTGGCACTAGTTCCAATCAGCCGCAGTGCGCAAACAGAGAAATTGTTTAGAAGGCCGCTTTATGCACAGATGGGGTAATCGGGGGTGGATCTACAGTTTGAAGCGGGGTGAATTTTATCTATTTAAATTAGTTTTTAAAACTGTGTCACCAGTCCCAATCAGTCGCAGTGCGCAAAGAAAAAATTGTTTAGAAGGCCGCTTTATGCACAGATGGGGTAATCGGGACTGGATCTACAGTTTGAAGCGGTGTTATATGTATGTATTTAAATTAGTTTTTAAAAACTGGCACTAGTTCCAATCAGCCGCAGTGCGCAAACAGAGAAATTGTTTAAAACCCCGTTTTATGCATAGATGGGGTAATCGGGACTGGACCTATAGTTTGAAGCGGAGTGATATGTATTTATTTAAATTAGTTTTTAAAACTGTGTCACCAGTTCCAATCAGCCGCAGTGCGCAAACAGAGAAATTGTTTATAATGCCGCTTTATGCATAGATGGGGTAATCGGGACTGGACCTATAGTTTGAAGCGGGGTGATATCTATCTATTTAAATTAGTTTTTAAAAACTGTCACTAATCCCAATCAACCGCTGTGCGCAAAATGAGAAATTGTTTAGAAGGCCGCTTTATACACAGATGGGGGTAATCGGGGCTGGATCTACAGTTTGAAGCGGTGTCATATGTATGTATTTAAATTAGTTTTTAAAAACTGGCACTAGTTCCAATCAGCCGCAGTGCGCAAACAGAGAAATTGTTTAAAACCCCGTTTTATGCATAGATGGGGTAATCGGGACTGGACCTATAGTTTGAAGCGGAGTGATATGTATTTATTTAAATTAGTTTTTAAAACTGTGTCACCAGTTCCAATCAGCCGCAGTGCGCAAACAGAGAAATTGTTTATAATGCCGCTTTATGCATAGATGGGGTAATCGGGACTGGACCTATAGTTTGAAGCGGGGTGATATCTATCTATTTAAATTAGTTTTTAAAAACTGGCACTAGTTCCAATCAGCCGCAGTGCGCAAACAGAGAAATTGTTTAGAAGCCCGTTTTATGCATAGATGGGGTAATCGGGACTGGACCTATAGTTTGAAGCGGAATCATATCTATCTATTTAAATTAGTTTTTAAAAACTGTCACTAATCCCAATCAGCCGTTGTGCGCAAAATGAGAAATTGTTTAGAAGGCCGCTTTATACACAGATGGGGGTAATCGGGACTGGACCTACAGTTTGAAGCGGAGTGATATCTATCTATTTAAATTAGTTTTTAAAACTGTGTCACCAGTCCCAATCAGTCGCAGTGCGCAAAGAAAAAATTGTTTAGAAGGCCGCTTTATGCACAGATGGGGGTAATCGGGACTGGATCTACAGTTTGAAGCGGTGTTATATGTATGTATTTAAATTAGTTTTTAAAAACTGGCACTAGTTCCAATCAGCCGCAGTGCGCAAACAGAGAAATTGTTTAGAAGGCCGCTTTATGCACAGATGGGGTAATCGGGACTGGATCTACAGTTTGAAGCGGTGTTATATGTATGTATTTAAATTAGTTTTTAAAAACTGGCACTAGTTCCAATCAGCCGCAGTGCGCAAACAGAGAAATTGTTTAGAAGGCCGCTTTATGCACAGATGGGGTAATCGGGGCTGGATCTACAGTTTGAAGCGGTGTCATATGTATGTATTTAAATTAGTTTTTAAAAACTGGCACTAGTTCCAATCAGCCGCAGTGCGCAAACAGAGAAATTGTTTAGAAGCCCGTTTTATGCATAGATGGGGTAATCGGGACTGGACCTATAGTTTGAAGCGGAATCATATCTATCTATTTAAATTAGTTTTTAAAAACTGTCACTAATCCCAATCAGCCGTTGTGCGCAAAATGAGAAATTGTTTAGAAGGCCGCTTTATACACAGATGGGGGTAATCGGGACTGGACCTACAGTTTGAAGCGGAGTGATATCTATCTATTTAAATTAGTTTTTAAAACTGTGTCACCAGTCCCAATCAGTCGCAGTGCGCAAAGAAAAAATTGTTTAGAAGGCCGCTTTATGCACAGATGGGTAATCGGGACTGGATCTACAGTTTGAAGCGGTGTCATATGTATGTATTTAAATTAGTTTTTAAAAACTGGCACTAGTTCCAATCAGCCGCAGTGCGCAAACAGAGAAATTGTTTAGAAGGCCGCTTTATGCACAGATGGGGTAATCGGGACTGGATCTACAGTTTGAAGCGGTGTTATATGTATGTATTTAAATTAGTTTTTAAAAACTGGCACTAGTTCCAATCAGCCGCAGTGCGCAAACAGAGAAATTGTTTAGAAGGCCGCTTTATGCACAGATGGGGTAATCGGGGGTGGATCTACAGTTTGAAGCGGGGTGAATTTTATCTATTTAAATTAGTTTTTAAAACTGTGTCACCAGTCCCAATCAGTCGCAGTGCGCAAAGAAAAAATTGTTTAGAAGGCCGCTTTATGCACAGTTGGGGTAATCGGGACTGGATCTACAGTTTGAAGCGGTGTTATATGTATGTATTTAAATTAGTTTTTAAAAACTGGCACTAGTTCCAATCAGCCGCAGTGCGCAAACAGAGAAATTGTTTAAAACCCCGTTTTATGCATAGATGGGGTAATCGGGACTGGACCTATAGTTTGAAGCGGAGTGATATGTATTTATTTAAATTAGTTTTTAAAACTGTGTCACCAGTTCCAATCAGCCGCAGTGCGCAAACAGAGAAATTGTTTATAATGCCGCTTTATGCATAGATGGGGTAATCGGGACTGGACCTATAGTTTGAAGCGGGGTGATATCTATCTATTTAAATTAGTTTTTAAAAACTGTCACTAATCCCAATCAGCCGCAGTGCGCAAACAGAGAAATTGTTTAAAACCCCGTTTTATGCATAGATGGGGTAATCGGGACTGGACCTATAGTTTGAAGCGGAGTGATATGTATTTATTTAAATTAGTTTTTAAAACTGTGTCACCAGTTCCAATCAGCCGCAGTGCGCAAACAGAGAAATTGTTTATAATGCCGCTTTATGCATAGATGGGGTAATCGGGACTGGACCTATAGTTTGAAGCGGGGTGATATCTATCTATTTAAATTAGTTTTTAAAAACTGTCACTAATCCCAATCAACCGCTGTGCGCAAAATGAGAAATTGTTTAGAAGGCCGCTTTATACACAGATGGGGGTAATCGGGGCTGGATCTACAGTTTGAAGCGGTGTCATATGTATGTATTTAAATTAGTTTTTAAAAACTGGCACTAGTTCCAATCAGCCGCAGTGCGCAAACAGAGAAATTGTTTAGAAGCCCGTTTTATGCATAGATGGGGTAATCGGGACTGGACCTATAGTTTGAAGCGGAATCATATCTATCTATTTAAATTAGTTTTTAAAAACTGTCACTAATCCCAATCAGCCGTTGTGCGCAAAATGAGAAATTGTTTAGAAGGCCGCTTTATACACAGATGGGGGTAATCGGGACTGGACCTACAGTTTGAAGCGGAGTGATATCTATCTATTTAAATTAGTTTTTAAAACTGTGTCACCAGTCCCAATCAGTCGCAGTGCGCAAAGAAAAAATTGTTTAGAAGGCCGCTTTATGCACAGATGGGGGTAATCGGGACTGGATCTACAGTTTGAAGCGGTGTTATATGTATGTATTTAAATTAGTTTTTAAAAACTGGCACTAGTTCCAATCAGCCGCAGTGCGCAAACAGAGAAATTGTTTAGAAGGCCGCTTTATGCACAGATGGGGTAATCGGGACTGGATCTACAGTTTGAAGCGGTGTTATATGTATGTATTTAAATTAGTTTTTAAAAACTGGCACTAGTTCCAATCAGCCGCAGTGCGCAAACAGAGAAATTGTTTAGAAGGCCGCTTTATGCACAGATGGGGTAATCGGGGGTGGATCTACAGTTTGAAGCGGGGTGAATTTTATCTATTTAAATTAGTTTTTAAAACTGTGTCACCAGTCCCAATCAGTCGCAGTGCGCAAAGAAAAAATTGTTTAGAAGGCCGCTTTATGCACAGATGGGGTAATCGGGACTGGATCTACAGTTTGAAGCGGTGTTATATGTATGTATTTAAATTAGTTTTTAAAAACTGGCACTAGTTCCAATCAGCCGCAGTGCGCAAACAGAGAAATTGTTTAAAACCCCGTTTTATGCATAGATGGGGTAATCGGGACTGGACCTATAGTTTGAAGCGGAGTGATATGTATTTATTTAAATTAGTTTTTAAAACTGTGTCACCAGTTCCAATCAGCCGCAGTGCGCAAACAGAGAAATTGTTTATAATGCCGCTTTATGCATAGATGGGGTAATCGGGACTGGACCTATAGTTTGAAGCGGGGTGATATCTATCTATTTAAATTAGTTTTTAAAAACTGTCACTAATCCCAATCAACCGCTGTGCGCAAAATGAGAAATTGTTTAGAAGGCCGCTGTATGCACAGATGGGGGTAATCGGGACTGGATCTACAGTTTGAAGCGGTGTCATATGTATGTATTTAAATTAGTTTTTAAAAACTGTCACTAGTTCCAATCAGCCGCAGTGCGCAAACAGAGAAATTGTTTAGAAGCCCGTTTTATGCATAGATGGGGTAATCGGGACTGGACCTATAGTTTGAAGCGGAATCATATCTATCTATTTAAATTAGTTTTTAAAAACTGTCACTAATCCCAATCAGCCGTTGTGCGCAAAATGAGAAATTGTTTAGAAGGCCGCTTTATACACAGATGGGGGTAATCGGGACTGGACCTACAGTTTGAAGCGGAGTGATATCTATCTATTTAAATTAGTTTTTAAAACTGTGTCACCAGTCCCAATCAGTCGCAGTGCGCAAAGAAAGAATTGTTTAGAAGGCCGCTTTATGCACAGATGGGGTAATCGGGACTGGACCTACAGTTTGAAGCGGAGTGATATCTATCTATTTAAATTAGTTTTTAAAACTGTGTCACCAGTCCCAATCAGCCGCTGTACGTAAAAAAAGAAATTGTTTAGAAGACCAGTCCCAATCAGCTATTGTGCGCAAAAAGATGAACTGTTTAGTAGACCGTTTTATGCACAAAAAGGGGTAATCGGGACTGGACCCCACAGTTTGAAGCAGAGCTATATGTATCTATATAATTTTTTTAAATTGTCACCAGTTCCAATCAGCCGCTTTATGCAGAAAAAAAAATTGTTTAGAAGGCCGCTTTATGCACAGATGGGGTAATCGGGACTGGGTCTACAGTTTGAAACGGTGTCATATGTATGTATTTAAATTAGTTTTTAAAAACTGGCACTAGTTCCAATCAGCCGCAGTGCGCAAACAGATAAATTGTTTAGAAGCCCGTTTTATGCATAGATGGGGTAATCGGGGCTGGAGACAATTTTACAAACACAGTTTTATATAGATTAATGATGGAGTGAGTGACTAGTTGACAAGTTGTTAGGTAATTTTGAACTTTATAATTTTCAGATATCTTCGAAAAATGGAAACTGGAAGTACTACTAATTTTGAGAAGGTTATTGAAACAAGCACCCAAGAGGTGTTGAATAAAATCAGAAATGAAATCGGAGAATTTAGTCAAAGTAGCTGTATATCCACCCAGGGTGTGCTCAATGATTTGGATTTGGCCTTGGGTACAACTGGGGGAAATAATTCGATTGACAACATAGACAAAACCGTAAACATTGATACTCAGGATATTTTTATTGCTGTTGCCAATGAATTGGGGGAAGACATTGCTAATAAATCAACTGGGGTTGATTATTCACAAAAGCATAATAAGCACAAACAAAATGTCTCTTCTACTGTTCATAGTTATGGTAGTTATAGTGACTACATCCAATCTACGCCCTCCATCTCAATGGAAAATGCAGGCACTGCTAATTTTGAGAGGGGTATTGAAATAAGCACCCAAGAGGTTTTGAATACAATCAGAAATGAAATTGGTGAATATAGTCGGAGTAGCTATATATCCACTCAGGGTATGCTCAGTGATCTGGATTTGGCCTTGGGTACAGATGGAGCAAATAAACCGATTGACAACATAGACAAATCTGTAAACATTGATACTCAGGATATTTTTGTTGCTATTGCCAATGAATTGGGGGAAAATAATGCTAATAAATCAACGGGGGGTGATTATTCACAAGAGCATAATAAGCACAAACAAAATGTCTCTTCTACTGTTCATAGTACTGTTCATGACCTCAACCAATCTACCCCCTCTACCTCTACTGCTATTAACAGCAATCAATCCAGACCCTCTGTCTCTATTTCTAGTGAGACCAACCAACATGTTGAAATGTTTCCTAACAACTATAACAACCAGGATACAGGGATATTTGGGTGTATTGGAACAACCGATGAAAAATGTGGAGATATTTTCCATTTAGAATCTGTTTTAGAGACTAAAGAATTGGAGCAATGTACAAATCATATTTCGCCAGCGTTATACCAAATGGTTCTTCGGGATTGTATTCAGGAAGCGGAAGTGTGCAAACAGGTAGGCGGTGGCGATGATGCAGTGTTACATCATGTTGAAGTTATAGAAGAGACAAAAGGGCGTTACCAAAGATTCAATATGGAAGGACGAATGGTGCGTGCTCGGTTGAGGGGGGCACCACACAATGAGAATCCGGTGATATGGGTTCAGGAGGGATTGCAAGAACTGATCCAATATGTTCTAGGTGATGTGGCCGAGCATGACCAAGTTGGTATTACTATCAGAAATGAAGATCACCCTGATCGCCCTTTTTGGTTATCTTTTCGGGAAGCACAGGCGATAAATATGGAGATATTGTGGGCAGCATTGGAAAAAGTATTGCAGAGCAATACAACATTTCTTTCTGACAACAATTTCTATGTATATCTCCATCATGTCCAAATGCCACGAGGGGGAGGACGTGTTCGCCAAAATGCAATGAATGGAGAACAATTCTGTAAACTAAAAAAAGGAATTATAACTATTAAAAATTCCGATAGCAGGTGTTTGGCTTATGCGTTGGTTGTGGCAAGAGGTATTAATGTTTACAAAAATGAACCTAAAAAACGTTATCAGTATGTTAGACAACATAAATGTGTTATGGAAGAAGAAGTGGATAAACTGTGCAGAGAAGCTGGGGAAAATTTGAATGGTGGTGGAGGAACTACCGAAATTCAAAAATTTCAGGACTATTTATCTGATTTCAAGATTACCGTATATAATGGATTTTCCGGGAGTGATGTGATATATGAAGGTACTTTATTACCTAGGCGCGAAACTTTAAATTTGGTGTACATAAACAACCATTTTAATGTTATAACATCTCTTACAGCTGCATTCTCCGCTAATTTCTATTGTGAAACTTGCCATAAAAAATATGATCATGTTTCTAGACATCTAGGATCCTGTACAGCTGTTTGTCCACAATGCCAAGAAAAGCCCAAATGTACTGTTTCAGAAACCAAAATAAAGTGCACTGATTGTAACAGATTTTTCTATGGTCAAAAATGTTAAAATAATCATAAAACATGTTACAATAGAAAAAACTCTCTTTGTCAGACAGTAAAATGTTGTGAAAAATGCCTGAAAGCGTATGCTATCCGTACAAACAGAAATCCTCATATATGTGGAGAGAAATTCTGTGTCAGCTGTAAAAATATGGTACCATCTGAACATCTATGTCACATCCAAAAAATTTATAGCAAACAAATATCTTCTCTTATATCAAAAAAAGCAATGCTTGTTTTCTACGATATTGAATCGAGGCAGGACACAAAACTAGAAGGCACTGAAAACAATTTTCTGCATATTCCAAATCTTTTGGTGTGCCAAAATGTATGCTATAATTGCATTGAGAACAAAGATATGTCTCAATGGTGCAGTGTATGCGGAAAAAGACAGCACATTTTTGATAGTACAGAGCCTGTTTACAATTTTCTGCAATTTGTTTCAGCTCACCGCACCAAAATTAACAATATTGTGTGTATTGCACACAATAGTAGAGGGTATGATTCGCATTTTGTACTGCAAACTATGATCGAAACAATGAAATGGACACCGTCTGTGATCATGAATGGAGCCAAAATATTATCTTTGAAGATGCACAATATCCATTTCATAGATTCTCTCAACTTTATTCCAATGGCGCTCAACAAATTACCGAAAGCATTTGATCTCCCAATGTCCAAAGGGTATTTTCCTCATTTTTTTAATACTTTGAAAAATAAAGAATATGTCGGATGTATCCCTGGTACTGAATTTTACGCTGTTGATTCTATGATGGAGAATCAGAGAACCAGTTTTTTGGAATGGCATAGTGAACAACAGAAAACAGGGGTAGTTTTCGATATGCAGAAGGAGTTGAGAAAATACTGTGTAGAAGATGTTAATGTACTACGTGCTGCCTGTTTGAAATTCATGACCACTTTTGAAAAAGAAACAACAGTGAACCCATTATTGGAAGCCATGACCATCGCTTCAGCTTGTAATAAAGTATTCCGTAAAAGATTTTTGAAAGCAGAACATATAGGAATTATTCCTAAAAACGGATACAGATGGTGTGAAGCTTAGCAAAACTTATGCTGAATTCATTTTGGGGTAAATTTGGACAGAGAGAAAACCCTGGTCAAGTTAGTATTATCAACAATCCTAAGGATATTTTCGATAAACTAGAAACTCCCAATGTTGAAGTACATCAAGTTATACCTATAAATGAAGATATGTTGATAGTTCACTGGCAATATCTCGAAGAATCTGCACTTCCATTATCGACTGTAAATGTAGTTATTACAGCATACACTACAACCCATGCACGATTAGAGCTTTATGAATATTTGGATACATTAGGCGAAAATGTATTGTACTATGATACCGATAGTGTTATTTATATTCAAAGGCCAGGTGATGTTGATCTGCCTGTTGGAGACTACCTAGGAGAGTAAACAAATGAACTAGAACTCTATGGGAAGAATGCTTATATCAGAGCATTTTCATCCAGTGGGCCGAAAAGTTATGCATTTGAGGTAGTAAATCCAGACAATACTAATGTTACTACTGTTTGCAAGGTGAAAGGCATATGTCTAAACCATAAAAACAGCAGCACAATCAATTTCGAATCACTCACCAATGCTATTCTCAACAACACCTCCTCTTTAACTTTACTCAACTCGAACAAAATCGTACGCACAAAAACACATTCCGTTGTTAGTAAGCCGGAAATAAGGGTTTTTCAGGTGGTATATACCAAAAGAAAAAGATGTGCATCAAATTTCGAGACTTTACCATATCGATTCAAACAACAGAAAACAGAATGAGTTAATTTTGTAATGCAGTGGAATATATTTTTATTAGATTAAGTTAATGCTATCCTTAGTAATAGTATATCTGTGATTTGGTCAACATACAAACTGGATACCAAAAGAAATCTCATATTATATGCAAATGTTAAAGCTTTTCATTACCAAATCTGTTACTTAGTAAAAAATAAAAGTGAAAACCATTCATTTGAAACCATTTGCTGTTATTGAAATATAATTATGCAGCCGCTATAATTTTTTGCTTATTATCAGTGCAAATCTGATATTATGTTGTGCACTTTAATGATGGAGTGAGTGACTAGTTGACAAGTTGGTTCTTCGGTGCAACGTTGTATGGTACAAACGGCTTTGTGCCCCTCTCCAACTTAAAAAAAGAGGCCCCCACAGATGGTAGCCACGTTGATGTCGTTGTGGGGCTTTCTACAAAAAGCTACCTGTACCAAGCCCAAAAACTTATTTTGAGATGGCGAATAAAAACTTTCCATGCCTGTTGACCTTTAGTTTCCTCAACACACATACCCAGTTGTAATCGAACCCTCGACCCCCCTTTGGTTTCAAAACACATCTGTTTGTGCATAATGGCTAATCGAGACTGGTAACGCATTTTTAAAAAAATTCGATACTATTATTTATTTTTGGTTTTAAAACATAGCATACATTAGTGGTAAAGTCTTTGCATTGTAATCAAAAGGTTCCAGGTTCGATATTCGTTGAAACAGCTTTATGCATTACGGTTAATCGGGACTGCGTTAAAAAACGCCAACATTAGCCCCTTGGTTGCAAAACTCCAAAATCACCCCATTTTCTATTTGTGTATCAAAAATAATCGGGAATAGTAACTCACTTTTTAAACAAATCAATGTTATTCTGCAAATTTGCCAGCATTGGAACCCAAAACCTTTTGAATATTAAACAACAATATCAGCTATTTTGTTTTGCTTTTTGAATATCTGTTCGTGCTAATCGGGACTGATAACACACTTCTTTTTTATTTAAACAGAAAATCATTATTAGGCACTTTGACAACAATTTCTATGTATATCTCCAACATGTCCAAATGCCACAAAGGGGGAGGACGTGTTCGCCAAAACGCAATAAATGGGGAGTAATTCTGTAAACTAAAAAAAAAAATTATAACTAGGAACTCGAACCTGGAACCTTTCGAATACTAAACACCAGTCACAGCCATTTTGTTTTGATTTTTAATATCTGTTCCTGCATAAATACTAATGGGGACTCACCATACTTCTTTTTTTAATTTTAAAAACAACATCATTATCAGCCAATTTGACATTGTGAATCGAACCCGGGACCTTTTCATTACAGCATAAACATCCTATTTCCAATTAGTTCATTTTATTCTTTGTGCACAAAAAGCTAATCGGAACTTTAAAACAAATACAATTGAATATCCAATTTTCACCAACATTGGGAATCGAACCCTCAACCACTTGGTTGAAACATCTCGAGGAATAAAAAACACCCCCCCGCGCCCGCGCCGCGCCGCCCCGCTCCGCGCCGTTCCGCCGCCGCCGCCGCTAAACACAAAACGCGGCAGCCATATTGATTTTATTCAAATACTATTTATGCAGAGATGGACTAATCGGGACCTATAATGGCGGGACAAAACAATTGGCCTCATTTAACTACCTAGAGAATCGAACCCGCGACCTCTTCATTACCAGGCGACAACATTAACCACTACCCCAAAGCCGCCATATTGATTTTATTCAATCACTATTTATGCACAGATGGACTAATCGGAACCTATAATGGCGGGATTAAACAATTGACCTAATTTAACTACCTAGAGAATCGAACCCGCGACCTCTTCATTGCCAGGTGACAACATTAACCACTAACCCAACTCGATTTTCGAACTCAACCATTTTGTTGGCTTTATTTACACACAGGCTAATCGAAATCATTCAATATTGACATCGTCGACTTGTAATCAAAGGGTCCCAGGTTCGATACTCGATGGAGGCACATATACCGCGTTTGGTAGAACCTGTCCCGCTTCCCGCGCTAGGGAGCGCTGGACAGTTTCGGTGCCAATGATAAACGATGAAAAAATCGTCTGCTGGGCAGCGAGGAGCGAATGGAAGCCAGAAGAGAGGCGCTTACGTAGACGCTGTTGCGACGTTGCGTATTTTAATTGGCTGCCTGGCTTTGACTTTCCCCAACACCGTGAAAAGCCAGGGAGCAACTAGCGCGGGAACCGGGACAGGTTCTACCAAACGCGGTATAGTGGTCCGAATCACCACTTTTCAACTGTAGGTCCACTCCTGATTAGTCTTGCCGTGCATAAAGTGAACTTAAAAAAAAACTAACTCAATCTATCAATCAATCAATTTTGACTCTACCAGGAATCGAACCCTCGACGCCTCTTGTTTTACAGAGCAATAACCTTAGCCGCTAAGCTTTCGGGCGGGGTACAGCAAAATTCGGCGCCATCTTTAAATCATTTCTTCATGTGTTTGCATCATACGCAATGGTTGCGCGCGCATTTCCTCCACAGACACACACACACACACACACACACACACACAAGCATACCGCACGTGTTAGGTTAGCATACATCAAGAAACAACGTGACAAATCCATTGACCCCCTCCCCCACCGCTTCCGATGTCTTCAACTTGATCAGACACATTCTGCTGACTCAACAATAAAATCGCTCGTACAGTGGGATCCACTAGTATTGCTCGGCAAATTGTCCACGACTATTTTCATGAATTTTTATCTTACATCCTATGTGTTTTAAGCTATGGAGTTTTATGTATATTGATGGCAGAAGTTGTCAACAGCTTGTTTTGTGTCTTCTTTTAATTCTTGACGCTCTTATTGGGGAAAGTAGAGTGCACTAACATGGTGATGGACAATTTGCACGGTAATACTCATGGATCCCACTGTACACCGCTACGACCAGATGTAACCAAACACCAGTGGCATCGAATTTTTGCTGACGCGTAGGAATGAAGTGCTGCCACTTCCGGAATCTAAAACTAACTGGTGAATGACGTGATGCCTGGCGTGCCGATGGTCTTGAAGAATGTGACTTATGTTAGTGTGGCTTGCTCATCAGGGTACATAGGGAGAATCTTGCTCTTGATTACTGCTGCTGATTTCAGTTTCCTATGTATAGCAAGTAGTTGCGCTTTGATTTCATTTACGTAAGGCCGATTGAAATTGCCTTGTAGCGCTAAGCGATGGAGATCATTCAAAACTGCATAAAGAAAATTATATTTATTCCGTTAACCTCGGCTAGCCTCTCTACTTAAAATTTGACTTACATATTTGAATTTAAGTTTTACTCGTGTTTCCCACCACTCGACTGATGTTTTATGGACTGGTCTAGAGAAGTTCAGCTCGTTCCACGTTTCTGTAATCAGCTGTATATATGGTAACTATTATTTTGTAATAATGCGCAATTTAAGAGCCACTATACTCTGTCTTGACGGGGTTTGATAATATCTATATCTATTTTGAGAATAGGTACACAGTGAACACGTTCTAGTATTTATTCGACGCGTAGTATTATTATACTATTAATATTAACTTAATAATACTCAGCGGTGAACGATGAGACTCGGTGAAGTACACAGACTCCTCTCAGGTACAAGGATAGTGTTAGGCAAAGACAATATTCACAGCACAGAGAAATAAAACCACATTACTGCAGTATGTATAAACTGAAAGGTTTTATTCTTTATTTATTGCAATTATAATGCTAATATACTTGAGACGAAGGAGAGGATTTAGCTTTGTCGATGAATTGACTCAACTAAAACGCATAAACTCAATGCGTGGCTATCGGCAAGCCTATGCTCACATAGACCTAGCATGCGCCCCGAACTACCACACCAAGATATATGCAATGATAACTGAGCCAATATTTGCTCTTTAGCCTTTTATTTCCAAATTAATCCTTAGGCTAGCTTTATTATTTAACGTGGAATGGTTGCAGTATTGTGCATATCATCAATGCATGGCTATCGGCGTACCTATGATCACATTGGCCTAGCTTTCGCCCCGAACTACCATACCAAGATGTATGCACAACACCGAGGAGTTCTTTTTAAGATTAAAAGCTTCGTCGATCCGTGGCGAAAAGTGTGATGATTCTTACGCGATATCCTCGCTTTTATACTATTTTCGAGAACACAGATTAAAGTACAGATGAATCACTCACTATCAACAAAACTGACATCTATACATCTTGAGAAATACAAATTCGTATAGTGCACTCTCGCAAACATGAAGATACATTAAACTACTCATAACAGAGCATAAAATACAACAAACATTAAACAAAAGATATACATTACTAATAAGGCGCAATATTACATAGAATAACAAGGAAATTACGCTTTCTTTCACAAAATAAATATATTAGTGACATATTTTCTACTGGTGACGTCACATAAAAATATGGATCATATCATCTGCCCCTTCCTTTCGGAAACTAAGTTTCAGGAAGGAAGTTATCTACCTGGAGGAAACTTAGTTTTAAAGTATAAACTCTTTCCTTTTATCCTCCGAAAAACGCACCAGTTTTAGGTTATTCAAGTTAACCTTATCATAAAATTCTTTAGTCCTTGGAATTAACAATGTCACAACATTATTTTCTACTTTGTCCACTAGATAAAGTCCAATCCACAACATAAATAACCTTTGAATGGTCCTATCTAGTGGCGAGCTTAAGGAATGGTTTTTAACCATCACGAAGTCTCCAACTGTCACTGTTTTGGCGTTTCCCTTCTGTTTCAACTACTCATCGGAGAAAGTCAGGACCAAGAATGAAGATAAGGACAGCCACCCCCTGAAAATAAAGTAACTTATAATTTGTACAATTATCGTGAATCATCTTTTTGATAACTAGAGAGCGGAAGTTGATGACCTAAAAAAATAGGTATATGACCTATAGAATGTCCTAAAAAATGGGGAAAAATGACGTAAAAAATGCAAAAAATGACCATCAAATTTGTTAGTTTCAGGTTAAAAATTGAAATGAAAAGGAAATTAAACAAAATGCAATCTTGCTTTAAAAAAAGGCACCAAATGATACCACATACACATTCAATTAAAATATGCAAGGAGGATTTCAAATGGAAAGAACCGAATAATTTTAAAACAATTTAATGAGGAAGTCGTTTCCCCCAGCACAACAAAGACTGTCACCAGTTCAGCATTTCTTTTGCTCGTAAATTGCAATCCTGCGAGATATATAGGCCTATGTTCACCTTGGTGAAGAGACTCAAGAATATTACCAAAATGAAAGAAGTGACAAAATATGACGAAACAATACACCGAATATTGCGAAAAATGACGGGAAAATGCCGAAAATCGGGGAAAATGACCTAAAACCTGAAAATTGGCAAAGAAAAGAAAAAATGCACTTTAAAATTACCTTTTTTGGGTTCTAGATGAAGTATAATATTGTGTATATTTAATGGGCATCGTGTCCGAGATGTCAGAAAGAAGATGACATTTCATCAACTTCCGCTCCCTATTGATAACTATTGAGGCTGAAGAAAAGAGAGCTTTCCCTCCAACCTACGTAAAGATATCGAATCTGTAATACAACTCATTTAGTGTAATACGAGGGCAAATCGAAAAGTCTTTGCACCTATTTTTTTACGCCGAAATATTAGTGCGATTGAGAAACCGAGATATGCATTCAATGCAATCGTTTTTCCTTAGAACGGCCCAGCGTTATCTCTCGGCTGCTCCGCGGCACGGCGCTGCTGTCAGTTTGCAAGGATGGCTGTAGTACTCAACACGTCCTCGTCGTTTGAGCAGCGAAGTGTTATTCGTTTTCTATGGAGCAAGGGACGAACAGCCATCGAGATTTCATGACACGGGGTGACACATAAACGCTGACAGCTATTGTGGCACACTCTCACGTCTGCGAGCTGCCATCAGGAACAAGCGCCAAGGGATTCTCGATGTGGACAATGTGGTTGTCCTCCACGATAACGCCAGGCCTCATGTGGCAAACAGGACCATCAACAGACTTCAGTCATTCGAATGGAAGATTCTGGAGCATGCACCGTATAATGCAGACCTCGCCCCCAGTGACTGCCACGTGTTCGATCCACTGAAGGAGTTCCTGGCAGGACAGAGGCCATTTGCGACTACGAAGCGAAGACTGCTCGCTGTTCGGCGGTGGATCCACGATCAACCGGCCGAATTCTACGTACTAGAACAGCGGCATCTCCAAAGTACTGGTGCGATGGAACAAATGCATGAACCGCTGTGATGACTATGTGGAAAATAGTGCAAGGTACATAGAACAATTCCTATATTCTGATTTCTCTGCATGTTTATTATTTCGGTTGATAAAATTGGGGTAAAGAGTTATTGATTTGCCATCGTAGATTAAAAAAATAACATTATAAATAGTAATTTTCATTATGGTGACTAAAATCACTACATTTACTCAGTGTTTTAATACAGTATATTACACTGAAAATACACTGAAATCTTATATCGATGAAAAATATAATAATTTGCCAAGATTTAAGTACCAGATCAAACTGTAGCCTATTTTCCCCCCACCCGAAAAAGGAACTATAATCACTTCAATTTTAATTATAAAAATTGAACGCCTGTTATTTTTACACGATGTAGGCTTATACGAGTAACCTAACAACACTAATTCCATGCTGAATGTGTACAAATGAAGCAGGTCTGGTGAAAAGAATACAACTTCACCTTACTAACATTACGTACATGTATGTCTGAACTCATTGCTATTTGGCTCTTTCTCACAGTAGTGATTCTTTGTCCTGATACACACGCACACACACGCACATATAATTTCACATTTTGTAGATACATTTCGTTAGATTTGGCTCTGGGCCGATATAGCACGTGAACAACTTTGAGCAACTCTTATAATACAGGTTACTACTCGTTATGCAATATAAATATAATTATCTACATGCTAAAGATATGTGCGTAAATAAGTGAGACGTTACGGGACGAAAATGCTGGCATAACGCTCTATCTCGGCCCAGAGCCAAAACAAACGCACTATACGTTTACAAAAGAGATGTGTGCTTCATCTTTCGTGTAACCTATAACGATTACTTATTAAAGTTTCCTTTTAGTTACTGTTACTATTACTACTACTACTACTACTACTACTACTAATAATAATAATAATAGTAGTAATAATGTGCAAGTTTGAAATGAGTTCGATTGATAATGTTGATGCAAGATTGAGATCGATGGAAATTAGAAACTTATGAAATAGGACTGACGAATTATTGGGACTGAGTTGGAATAATCTCTCTCTGTGCGCATTGTCAGACAGAGAGAGGGAGGGAGAGAGGCAGAGAGAGAGAGAGAGAGAGAGAGAGAGAGAGAGAGAGGCAGAGAGAGATAGGGACAGAGAGTGAGAGACAGAGAGAGAGAGACAGAGGGAGAGATAGGGAGAGAGGCAAAGAGAGATAGAGAGTGAGAGAGAGTGAGAGCGAGTGAGAGAGTGAGAGAGAGTGAGAGGCAGAGAGAGATAGGGAGAGAGAGTGAGAGAGAGTGTGAGAGAGATAGGGAGAGAGAGAGTGAGAGAGAGAGAGAGTGAGAGATTGAGAGTGAGAGAGAGAGGCAGAGAGAGAGTGAGTGAGAGAGAGTGAGAGAGATAGGGAGAGAGAGAGAGTGAGAGAGAGAGAGGGAGAGAGATAGGGAGAGGGAGAGTGAGAGTGAGATATAGTGAGAGAGAGAGAGTGAGAGAGATAGGGAGAGAGAGAGAGAGTGAGAGAGAGATAGTTAGAGAGAGAGAGTGAGAGTGAGTGGGTGAGAGAGAGAGATAGGGAGAGGAGAGAAAGAGAGAGGAAGCAAAGAGGGAAGGAGACAGATAAAATGAAAGGTAAAGAGAAACATATATAACTAGTTAACACATGTATGTTCTTCACCTGTCCTGGATAAGGACAGTACTCTTACTTAACTATTCTTACCATCTTCATATTGTCATTCCATCTTCTCGTTAGCCGTCCCACGGGTCCCTTACCGTCAGGTTCACCAACAGCATCACTGCAAACTTTCGTACTCTCTTCCAGGCTTTTTGCAAAGTCTTCCTGATTTAATAATTCTAAAAATAGCCGGGAATTGAAAATAGATTACGCAGTTCAGTATCATGTAACCTTCTCCACCCACCTGTAGTTTCATCTCTTTTAGGTCCATATATCTTTCTTCCATACAGAACTACAGGCATAATTACTGTCTTACATATTATAATCTTTAGATTCTTTGAGAGGATAAAATATAATGAATAGAAAAGTAATATGCATTACCTGATTTTAATATATCGATTTAAATTTTTAATATTGCTCCTAAGTGGTTAAATTACGAAACTTATTCTAATGACTTGTTATCTATAAAAGATATGTTATTAAGCGAAAAAGAGGGACATAAGTAAGGAGAGATGAAAGGAGAAAAAGAATTGTAAAGATGGAAAATGTTGATTAAGGAACTGATTATGTAGAAAACTAAGATTTGCCAAGTTATGTAGTACCAGAGACACAGAGGAACTATGGCATCCAACAACTAAGGTTACTGGATACAAAATTCAGAAATAACTTTGAAACTGTTACTGGTCTATTCATACATTCTGTGATTCACCAATCAAACCGCATGCAGCATACTCTAGTTGTAGACTAGCAGTAGAACGACGCAAGTAAATAATTATCGGTCCATATCAATAACTTCCTCATTAAGTTTCTTGAAAAGGTAATAGACAAGCAATTAGAACAATACTTACATTCTAACAATCTACTGACAGACAGACAGTTCGCTTTTAGAAAAAATCGCTCGACAGAATTACTCGTGCATGAATTGTTGCATAACTGGCGAAATATATTAGATCGTAAAGGAAGGCAATACATATTCATTTTTTCTCTAGACATCAGTAAAGCATTCGACAGTGTTCAACCAAATTTATTAATACAGAAATTACATCAGCAATTCAATTTCTCTGCCGCTGCATGCAACTGGATCGAAAGTTATTTATGCAATAGGAGTATCGACACAAAAGTAGGCAAATCGATTTCAAACAGTTTAAATGTATCTTTCGGTGTACCGCAGGGATCTATTCTAGGTCCTAAATTGTTTAACATGTTTGTAAATGACATCGCAGACAGGAAATTTGGGTTTGAATTGTATTTGTACGCAGATGACTGTCTCCTGTACTTTGCGTCAAGCAAATTAGAAAAAGTAATTGCAAATATTGAGAAAAACATTCCCGAAGTTCTGGAGTGGTATCAATCTAACATGTTGAAAGTGAACGAGTCTAAGACGCAAGTATTAATACTATCCACTGATAACAGTAACAATACGCTAATTGACAACATTAAAATAGGTAATTCCAATATAAAACCATGTGAATTTATAAAATATCTCGGAATGCACCTAGATCCTTTTCACAACATGTGAAAGAAAAGGTGTGCGCGTGCAGCACCTAGAATCAAGCAGTTTCAATTTGTCTGCAAATATGTTCACCTTGCCCACAAATTAGCGATCTACAAAGCATTTATTAGGCCGTTACTTGAATACTGTTCCTCTGTACTTTATGGAATTAATAGAAATAACACGACGAAACTAGAGAAAATGCAAAATTGGGCTATTCGTAGCATAAGAAATACGGTGCATACGACCTCACGTGCAATTAACACGCACCACCACTTATAAAGGGACAGAGTAATGATATCTAGTAATATACATTATCCCAATCTGCGATCCAATAACACAAACAGTATCTGAGTATCAAAATGTAACAAGGCAAGACACGGATCAAAATCCCGTGTCATCTCTGGCAAGTAAAGTGTGGAATCAACTGCCTGTAAATTGCAGAAAGGAGAGAAATTTGGCCAAATTTAAACAAGAGATTAGGACATTAATTTATGAATACTGACACTGTGCCTCATCTACCTCACTGCCTCCTTCATATAACGTAGCTGCAAAAATGTTTATTTTATTCTATTTCTTATATTTTTCAATTATATAAATTTATAATATTCCATTTTATGTATACTTATAAACAAATAGCATAACTGTATATTAATCCATGTAGGTCAAAAAGCTGTTTTTGTAGTTCAGAATCAATGTAAAGAAAATTGTAAGCTTAATTGTAACCCTACTTTAACAATAATAAATAATAAAAATAATAATAATGGAAAGAATGTTTCCATCTTCACACAAAATGTACTAATTACGAAATATACAACCAAAGTAGTAGAGGAACGCGATAAGCTCAATCGCTATTTAATATTCGCAATTCATTTGCACGGGTGTTAATTAATTCGCATGTACTTAGAACTAATTCGCATGTACTTAGAATTCATTTGCAGGTACTTAGAATACTTTACATTTATGTATTTGCATGTTTATAACTTTTTATGAATATATAATTATTTATTTTATGAAAAATATGTATATGGAAGGTAATTAGAGGTACTAAACGCTATGCATATGGTTTTATATTCACTACTGCAAAGTATGTAATGTATGAAACTATAATAATTAATGTTTATAATATTGAAAATAAGTTTTCTATGGTTTATGAACCGCTATGAACGGTGGTAATGGTACGAAAGAAGACGGTCCCGGTACTCGAACCCACGATATGTAATATTATTAATTAGTACTATGTAATAATGTATGTTATTATGATATGAAACACGATGGTCTCAGACGCTAGACAGAATACTGTCTCAGAATCTCGACTCGGCGGTGAAGGTAGACGAGAAAGGAATTTGGGGGAAGTGCGGTGAAGGTAGACAGAGAGAATGAATTAATATTCCGCGCAGGTAGACGAGAAAGGAATTTGGGGGAGTGTGCGTTCAAGGTCAAATGACGTCAGAACGTCAGAACAAAGGAAGAACCTGATTGACCAATCAGAGAACGCGTCGGTAGGTTTTCAGAACCGGTTTTTTCAAGGTTAACCAGTACGCAAGAACAGGGGAAAGCTATGCAATACTGTAGGGCAGGGGAGGGATTGAACCAGACAACAAAGGATGTCTGGAAATGCCCAGCAACGGTCAAATTTCTGAAGCTATGTGTTGCTTGTAGAACCGGTTTCCGCCGCCAATTAATATTCAGCTCAGGGTTGCCCCAAGGCACAGGACGCTTTAGCGTAGGTTTTTTTTATCTGTACTATGAAGAAGGGAGAGCTATCAGGGACGGGGCCTACAGTCTTCACCATTTGCTTTTATCACGGGGTAACGAACCTAGGACCCTTTGATTATTGATTTAGGTAGTAAATGTATGTTACTGTGTGCTATTTAACTTAATTTTGAGTTTATTTTTTACCAAACTTTGACTTTATGTCAAACATTTTCACAGCTTATCCTTATTTTTACAAAAATAACAGTATTTGTACTATTCAGGTAACATTTTTTATTAAATTTTGGACTCTCAAAGATATTTTTACAACTTTTTAACTTATTATTTTACAATTTTATGTTAATTTTTTACCAAAATAACACTATTTATACTATTCAGGCAACATTTTTATTAAAGTTTGGACTCACAAAGATATTTTTACAACTTTTTAACTTATTATTTTACAATTTTATACCTACTTTTAACCTAAATAACACAATTTGTACTATTCAGGCAACATTTTTTATTAAATTTTGGACTCACAAAGACATTTTTTCAACTTTTAACTTATTATTTTACAACTTGATATTAATTTTTTACAAAAATAACACTATTTGTACTATTCAGGAAAGACTTTTAGTTACATTTTCGACACACTAAGTGTGTGTTCTCAACTTCTATCTGTTTATTAGGCTTATTATTACTCAAATAACACAATTTCAGCTGTTCAGGCAACATTTTTTATTAAATTTTGGACTCACAAAAAGACATTTTCTAAACTTTTAACTTATTATTTTACAACTTTATGTTAATTTTTTACCAAAATAACACTATTTATACTATTCAGGCAACTTTTTCATTAATTTTGGATTCACAAAGACATTTTTTTCAACTTTTAACTTATTATTTTACAACTTTATGTTAATTTTTTACCAAAATAACACTATTTGTACTATTCAGGAAAGATTTTTAGTTACATTTTCGACACACAAAGACATTTTTTACAACTTTTATCTGTTTATTTCACAAATTTATACCTATTTTTACCAAAATAACACTATTTATACTGTTAAGGAAAGACTTTTAGTTATATTTTCGACACACAAAGTGTGTGTTCTCAACTTTTATTTGTTTATTTCTCAAGTTTAGCCTAATATTTACTCAAATAGCACGATTTGATCGTGTCTTTTATTACATTTTGGACATACACACACATACACACACACACACACACAGAGAGAGAGAGAGGGAGAGAGAGAGAGAGAGAGAGAGAGAGAGAGAGAGAGATTTTTTCCAAGTTTACAGGATTATTCTCCACGTTTACTCAAATAACACAATTTAGATGTGTTTTGAATTAAATTTTGTACACATGAAGTGTGTTTTGTCACGTTTTACCCTTTTATTTTACAAGTTTAGGCTTAATATTACTCAAATAACACAATTTAATCCAGTCAGGAAGGATTTGTTATTATATTTTGGATGCACAAAGAGATGTTTTCAACTTTTTTACTGATTTTTTGCAGGGTATGTATTAATTTTTATTTATTTTGTTTTGTATTATATATACATTTACAAATTTTTAACTTAGAGTTTAGTATTTATTTAAATATTTTCAAAAACACTAAAGAAAAAGTACTTTTAGCTAAAATGTAAGCCACAGAATATATTATTATTATTATTATTATTATTATTATTATTATTATTATTATTATTATTATTATTAGGGTTTACTGATTTCCACTATGCTATTTTTGGTTCTGTATTTCTATATGTATTTCTTTACGTCAGGTTACGCCTGCTACGTAGGAAAGTTTGTTTATTTTAGAGTTTGCTGAGTATTTTGTTACTTTTATACTAGGTAAACTTTCCTAAATATATCAGGTATACTTTTGTTTTTGCTGTTTGGAGATGATGCGATCAGCATCACTCTCCATCTGCTTTTTATTTTATGTACCCAATATTATTTTGAGGCTTAGTGAATTCTAGAGCCTATTTATGCAGGAGAGAGGGCTTGAAAATTTTGATCTCAGATAACCCACAACTATTTGTCAAAGTATTTTAAAGGATATTTTATATTTATTATGTGCCACTAGAATATCAAAGCTTGCTTAATTTTTATGTCTGTAACGCTGTTATTGTCTTTATAGCTAATGCTTACTGGATAACGTACACGAAATGTTTATCATTTTGACTATTTACCTTTATACGAGGCCAAATGTTTAGTGTAACGAAAACTATTGTGTGTCTATAAAGACTGAAATTCCTTTACCGATGGGTCCATAACTGGACGCTTACCAACATTGTTCCTTTTTTTAAAAAAAAAAAATATATAACCATTTATCAATATATTGACAATTCACAGGACAAGACGAAGTTCACAGACGACTGACTATATGGACCATAGGTCCACTTGCTAAACTTTTTTCTATGCTAGAAGAATAATTTAGCCTTATAGCCTTTTTCAAAGTATTTTTGAAGTATTACTGGTTTTTTGGGTGCATCAACACTTGGGTTATTTCCATTTGGTTTATTATACGAGGCTACAATCACTATCTGAACACTGAAATTCTTTGATTGAAACTAAAAGCTTAGGGTGTAACTAGGGACTTAGTATGTATAGCGACAATTTATAGGACAACATGAACCTTACAAAGGATTATAGGTGACGTTGAACCACACGCCAGAGCTTTGTTAATCTGCAAGAAGCACTTACAGCTAATATTACGAGGAAATGAGCTTGATTTTTACTGTTTCACGAGAATGCTATCTTTTATACACCCAATATTTGCTTTTTCAAGTAACTACTTGTACCAGAAGCACTTACAGGCCAACTCTAACTAGACTTCGACTTATTTTATATCAGGTGCTAAATTTATAAAGAACTATAATTGTGTATATTTCTGAGGAAGTACGCAAAAGCAGATTACCCGATTAAAGTATCTGAAAAACAGATTTTTCTATGTAAGTATATTTTAATGACTGGATTATTTAACAGATCAAACAGGAAGACTGCAAAATTCATTAAATGTAGTTCTATCGTATAGGTGGTTTCAGAGATATGAAAAGAACAAATATAAGATTTCGCTTTTTTTGCTTCTGAGGCTAATCGCGACGCTAAGGGTAAATGGCGAGGAAATGTAACGGAGGAGAAACAGTCCCAAAAGTTATGGGCTGCATGTAAGTTAATACCACAGAGATATTACAGTAGGTGTAGTTTCTACCACCAGAATTTTTCTATCATAATAATACTGGTTATGCTGTACTGTTAGCTAAAGATGCTGATATTTGAGAAACTCAAAAGCTTATTTGCAAAATTTTAAGATAAATAATAATCTGTTAGACTGTAAACATATTTTATATCCATTCTGCACAAGATCCGATGACAAAATTTAAAAATTGTAATCGCCCAGACAGAGACTCCAACCCTGGACAGATAGGTTAAAAGCCTAACGCTATACCAACTAAGCTATCTGGGCACAAGGTATTGTTTTCTTGAAAAGTTAGTTATGTTAAGAAATATATTGAAACATTTGAGAACACTCTTGGTCTGGTTCGACAGAGAAGGAGACAACATTTCCAAATTTTTACAGACTGGGTGCATTTTTCCACTATAGAGGCCTTCACTATATGTAATTCGAAACGCTAAAGTTCAGCTAGCTTCCAAAATTGAGGTAAAGATTTTGTTTGGCGAGATTAACAAGTTACAATTATATCCAGTTACGGACAAATAAAGCTAAAACTCTCAGATTTACTGTACTAGCCACGTTTTAGTAACATTTTCTTCACTTTAGTACAAATACCAAAGAAATAGGTATATTTTATTTATAATTTGACAAAATGTACTAGTATTTAATTCACAAAGTTAGGTAAAAAACAGTATTTTTAAAAAATATTGTTACTGCCTTCAAATTTTATGTTATTTAGCCACTAACAACTGGTTTACACTGTTTGGCATCCTTTAAATAGGAAAAGAAGGAATTATTTGTTTAGTATTTTTACTACTTTATATTTATTTAAGAAAACAATTCTACAGTTTAACTTAATTTTAATAAATTGTTACTAATTTATATATCAAAGTTATGTTATTTAGAGTGTATGAAGGCGTATAAAGTTAATATTTGTACTTATCATTTCAACTTACAATTATATTTTACACACAAAAGATAATGTTTACAGTTAAATTACTTGAATCAGAGAATAATATTTTACAGTAATTGATTCATTCAGCAGTAGTCAGTACTTTTATGCATCAGAAAGTTTTCTTAATTTTCTATTACGCATGCTATTTTGGGCTATTCTTAAAATGTATTTCTAGGGCAAACTGGTTTAATTTTCTGCTTATAATGCAAAGTTGACAGTTTTCGCAAAATGCATTGTACATTTGTTATATTCTCTACTTACAATCCAAATATTATGCTTATTTAATGTATAACTAACTAACTCTCTAGCTTTCTTAAACCCGAATGTTCATGGCTGCAGCAACACATGCCTTTCATCTGTCCCTGTCCTGAGCAAGATCTATATACTCCTTTCCTTCCCTACCAATTTCCTTTAGGTCCATCTCTACATTATCCCTCCATCTTTGTTTTGGTCTTCCTATTGATCTTTTACCATCAGGTTTCCCAACAAGAATCCTGTATACTCTTCTTTCCTCTCCCATTCGTACCACATGATCTACACACGTAAGTCTTCTTGATTTAATCATTCTAATAATATCTGGACATGAATACAAATGATGTACTTCTAATTTATGTAACCTTCTCCACTCATCTGTCTCCTCATCTGTTTTAGGCCCAATACTGAACAAATAAACATATAAAGATCTAAGAAAAAAAGCAAACAACCTAAGTCAAATTCAAGCAGCAAGAGGAATACACAGAAACCAACATGGCATCCAGAAAGAGAAATCAATAGTCACACCCATAGCACAGTTTAAAAAACTACATAGCTGAAACCTTAGAGAAACATAAAACTGCAAACACAATATATCTAGATTCTTCCAAGGCATAGGATAGAGTAAAAACATGGCTTGCTTATGGACAAACTCAACAACATAGGAATAAAATAGACAAGCAATCCTTTTTTTCAGTAGAAAATTCCAATTACTCAAGTAAGCTACATCATACGTAGTACATAAGAAGAGCAAATTAACATCATCAGCAGTAAACCATCATGCAACTTCTACCTGCTGAAACAACTAAGTGAGTATAATGTATCAGAAAAATGCCTACATTTCAGCCTAATTTACCTCTACATTAATAATACTACCAGAATACTAAGGCTTCAAAAGTGAACACTAAGAATAATGTTCGGACTAAAGTATAGAGCATCTTGCAAAGGATTATTACTCCCTACATCTACAAGTCAATAACAATTATTCTAAATACTACGAACTTGGACAAAATATAGTCAAATACACAACACAAGAAGGAAAATAATTACAAGTAAAACAGCAGACACTCAATATCTCAAAACAATCCGGTAAAAATATTCTACAACAAACTGCCTCATAACATAAAACTGCTAAGTCCCCAAAACATATGCAAATACAATCAATAAAAACTACTTGAAAAGGGAAAACTGACTACAGTCTCACAGACTTGATGTAAAATAACAGCAAAACTTAGAAGCATGCACAGTCAATAGTGCTCAATTTGCATACAGTTCACATGCAAACTCTCATGAAAAGGTTAAAAGCAGTCTTCCAGCTCAGTTCTCATCTATACTTGGACAACAAAATCCTGCAAGAAATTCTCAGAAATCCTACCTTTCCTACCCTTGCTTAAATAGCTAAAGTGCAATCTTCATACTAAAATATTGAAGAAAGGCATATCTATGTACATAAAAGTGTGAACAGATGTGTTTGTCTGTGTGTACTCTTAGATAAATTGATAAAAAAAGCAATATAGTTATAAATCAAAGACTATATCTAATAATATTAATTTCAAAATAAGCTGATAGAAAAAGATATAAATAACTACAGTATAAGCTTTTAATTTTTGTTAATTACAAAAAAAAAATAAAAGTTAAATACAGTAAATAAACTTGGTCCCTTACATTGAAAAAGGAACATAAATTGAGAATATTTGAAAATAAAATCCTTAGGAAAATAGTTGGGCCTAAAACAGATGAGGAGACAGATGAGTGGAGAAGATTACATAATTTAGAAGTACATAATTTGTATTCATGTCCAGATAGTATTCGAATGATTAAATCAAGAAGACTTAGGTGTGTAGATCATGTGGTACGAATGGGAGAGGAAAGAAGAGTATACAGGATTCTTGTTGGGAAACCTGATGGTAAAAGATCAATAGGAAGACCAAAACAAAGATGGAGGGATAATGTAGAGATGGACCTAAAGGAAATTGGTAGGGAAGGAAAGGAGTATATAGATCTTGCTCAGGACAGGGACAGATGAAAGGCATGTGTTGCTGCAGCCATGAACATTCGGGTTTAAGAAGGCTAGAGAGTTAGTTAGTTATACATTAAATAAGCATAATATTTGGATTGTAAGTAGAGAATATAACAAATGTACAATGCATTTTGCGAAAACTGTCAACTTTGCATTATAAGCAGAAAATTAAACCAGTTTGCCCTAGAAATACATTTTAAGAATAGCCCAAAATAGCATGCGTAATAGAAAATTAAGAAAACTTTCTGATGCATAAAAGTACTGACTACTGCTGAATGAATCAATTACTGTAAAATATTATTCTCTGATTCAAGTAATTTAACTGTAAACATTATCTTTTGTGTGTAAAATATAATTGTAAGTTGAAATGATAAGTACAAATATTAACTTTATACGCCTTCATACACTCTAAATAACATAACTTTGATATATAAATTAGTAACAATTTATTAAAATTAAGTTAAACTGTAGAATTGTTTTCTTAAATAAATATAAAGTAGTAAAAATACTAAACAAATAATTCCTTCTTTTCCTATTTAAAGGATGCCAAACAGTGTAAACCAGTTGTTAGTGGCTAAATAACATAAAATTTGAAGGCAGTAACAATATTTTTTAAAAATACTGTTTTTTACCTAACTTTGTGAATTAAATACTAGTACATTTTGTCAAATTATAAATAAAATATACCTATTTCTTTGGTATTTGTACTAAAGTGAAGAAAATGTTACTAAAACGTGGCTAGTACAGTAAATCTGAGAGTTTTAGCTTTATTTGTCCGTAACTGGATATAATTGTAACTTGTTAATCTCGCCAAACAAAATCTTTACCTCAATTTTGGAAGCTAGCTGAACTTTAGCGTTTCGAATTACATATAGTGAAGGCCTCTATAGTGGAAAAATGCACCCAGTCTGTAAAAATTTGGAAATGTTGTCTCCTTCTCTGTCGAACCAGACCAAGAGTGTTCTCAAATGTTTCAATATATTTCTTAACATAACTAACTTTTCAAGAAAACAATACCTTGTGCCCAGATAGCTTAGTTGGTATAGCGTTAGGCTTTTAACCTATCTGTCCAGGGTTGGAGTCTCTGTCTGGGCGATTACAATTTTTAAATTTTGTCATCGGATCTTGTGCAGAATGGATATAAAATATGTTTACAGTCTAACAGATTATTATTTATCTTAAAATTTTGCAAATAAGCTTTTGAGTTTCTCAAATATCAGCATCTTTAGCTAACAGTACAGCATAACCAGTATTATTATGATAGAAAAATTCTGGTGGTAGAAACTACACCTACTGTAATATCTCTGTGGTATTAACTTACATGCAGCCCATAACTTTTGGGACTGTTTCTCCTCCGTTACATTTCCTCGCCATTTACCCTTAGCGTCGCGATTAGCCTCAGAAGCAAAAAAAGCGAAATCTTATATTTGTTCTTTTCATATCTCTGAAACCACCTATACGATAGAACTACATTTAATGAATTTTGCAGTCTTCCTGTTTGATCTGTTAAATAATCCAGTCATTAAAATATACTTACATAGAAAAATCTGTTTTTCAGATACTTTAATCGGGTAATCTGCTTTTGCGTACTTCCTCAGAAATATACACAATTATAGTTCTTTATAAATTTAGCACCTGATATAAAATAAGTCGAAGTCTAGTTAGAGTTGGCCTGTAAGTGCTTCTGGTACAAGTAGTTACTTGAAAAAGCAAATATTGGGTGTATAAAAGATAGCATTCTCGTGAAACAGTAAAAATCAAGCTCATTTCCTCGTAATATTAGCTGTAAGTGCTTCTTGCAGATTAACAAAGCTCTGGCGTGTGGTTCAACGTCACCTATAATCCTTTGTAAGGTTCATGTTGTCCTATAAATTGTCGCTATACATACTAAGTCCCTAGTTACACCCTAAGCTTTTAGTTTCAATCAAAGAATTTCAGTGTTCAGATAGTGATTGTAGCCTCGTATAATAAACCAAATGGAAATAACCCAAGTGTTGATGCACCCAAAAAACCAGTAATACTTCAAAAATACTTTGAAAAAGGCTATAAGGCTAAATTATTCTTCTAGCATAGAAAAAAGTTTAGCAAGTGGACCTATGGTCCATATAGTCAGTCGTCTGTGAACTTCGTCTTGTCCTGTGAATTGTCAATATATTGATAAATGGTTATATATTTTTTTTTTTAAAAAAAAGGAACAATGTTGGTAAGCGTCCAGTTATGGACCCATCGGTAAAGGAATTTCAGTCTTTATAGACACACAATAGTTTTCGTTACACTAAAAATTTGGCCTCGTATAAAGGTAAATAGTCGAAATGATAAACATTTCGTGTACTTTATCCAGTAAGCCTTAGCTATAAAGACAATAACAGCGTTACAGACATAAAAATTAAGCAAGCTTTGATATTCTAGTGGCACATAATAAATATAAAATATCCTTTAAAATACTTTGACAAATAGTTGTGGGTTATCTGAGATCAAAATTTTCAAGCCCTCTCTCCTGCATAAATAGGCTCTAGAATTCACTAAGCCTCAAAATAATATTGGGTACATAAAATAAAAAGCAGATGGAGAGTGATGCTGATCGCATCATCTCCAAACAGCAAAAACAAAAGTATACCTGATATATTTAGGAAACTTTACCTAGTATAAAAGTAACAAAATACTCAGCAAACTCTAAAATAAACAAACTTTCCTACGTAGCAGGCGTAACCTGACGTAAAGAAATACATATAGAAATACAGAACCAAAAATAGCATAGTGGAAATCAGTAAACCCTAATAATAATAATAATAATAATAATAATAATAATAATAATAATAATAATAATAATAATAATAATAATATATTCTGTGGCTTACATTTTAGCTAAAAGTACTTTTTCTTTAGTGTTTTTGAAAATATTTAAATAAATACTAAACTCTAAGTTAAAAATTTGTAAATGTATATATAATACAAAACAAAATAAATAAAAATTAATACATACCCTGCAAAAAATCAGTAAAAAAGTTGAAAACATCTCTTTGTGCATCCAAAATATAATAACAAATCCTTCCTGACTGGATTAAATTGTGTTATTTGAGTAATATTAAGCCTAAACTTGTAAAATAAAAGGGTAAAACGTGACAAAACACACTTCATGTGTACAAAATTTAATTGAAAACACATCTAAATTGTGTTATTTGAGTAAACGTGGAGAATAATCCTGTAAACTTGGAAAAAATCTCTCTCTCTCTCTCTCTCTCTCTCTCTCTCTCTCTCTCCCTCTCTCTCTCTGTGTGTGTGTGTGTGTGTGTATGTGTGTGTATGTCCAAAATGTAATAAAAGACACGATCAAATCGTGCTATTTGAGTAAATATTAGGCTAAACTTGAGAAATAAACAAATAAAAGTTGAGAACACACACTTTGTGTGTCGAAAATATAACTAAAAGTCTTTCCTTAACAGTATAAATAGTGTTATTTTGGTAAAAATAGGTATAAATTTGTGAAATAAACAGATAAAAGTTGTAAAAAATGTCTTTGTGTGTCGAAAATGTAACTAAAAATCTTTCCTGAATAGTACAAATAGTGTTATTTTGGTAAAAAATTAACATAAAGTTGTAAAATAATAAGTTAAAAGTTTAGAAAATGTCTTTTTGTGAGTCCAAAATTTAATAAAAAATGTTGCCTGAACAGCTGAAATTGTGTTATTTGAGTAATAATAAGCCTAATAAACAGATAGAAGTTGAGAACACACACTTAGTGTGTCGAAAATGTAACTAAAAGTCTTTCCTGAATAGTACAAATAGTGTTATTTTTGTAAAAATTTAATATCAAGTTGTAAAATAATAAGTTAAAAGTTGAAAAAATGTCTTTGTGAGTCCAAAATTTAATAAAAAATGTTGCCTGAATAGTACAAATTGTGTTATTTAGGTTAAAAGTAGGTATAAAATTGTAAAATAATAAGTTAAAAAGTTGTAAAAATATCTTTGTGAGTCCAAACTTTAATAAAAAATGTTTGCCTGAATAGTATAAATAGTGTTATTTTGGTAAAAAATTAACATAAAATTGTAAAATAATAAGTTAAAAAGTTGTAAAAATATCTTTGAGAGTCCAAAATTTAATAAAAAATGTTACCTGAATAGTACAAATACTGTTATTTTTGTAAAAATAAGGATAAGCTGTGAAAATGTTTGACATAAAGTCAAAGTTTGGTAAAAAATAAACTCAAAATTAAGTTAAATAGCACACAGTAACATACATTTACTACCTAAATCAATAATCAAAGGGTCCTAGGTTCGTTACCCCGTGATAAAAGCAAATGGTGAAGACTGTAGGCCCCGTCCCTGATAGCCCTCCCTTCTTCATAGTACAGATAAAAAAAACCTGCGCTAAAGCGTCCTGTGCCTTGGGGCAACCCTGAGCTGAATATTAATTGGCGGCGGAAACCGGTTCTACAAGCAACACATAGCTTCAGAAATTTGACCGTTGCTGGGCATTTCCAGACATCCTTTGTTGTCTGGTTCAATCCCTCCCCTGCCCTACAGTATTGCATAGCTTTCCCCTGTTCTTGCGTACTGGTTAACCTTGAAAAAACCGGTTCTGAAAACCTACCGACGCGTTCTCTGATTGGTCAATCAGGTTCTTCCTTTGTTTTGACGTTCTGACGTCATTTGACCTTGAACGCACACTCCCCCAAATTCCTTTCTCGTCTACCTTCGCGGAATATTAATTCATTCTCTCTGTCTACCTTCACCGCACTTCCCCCAAATTCCTTTCTCGTCTACCTTCACCGCCGAGTCGAGATTCTGAGACAGTATTCTGTCTAGCGTCTGAGACCATCGTGTTTCATATCATAATAACATACATTATTACATAGTACTAATTAATAATATTACATATCGTGGGTTCGAGTACCGGGACCGTCTTCTTTCGTACCATTACCACCGTTCATAGCGGTTCATAAACCATAGAAAACTTATTTTCAATATTATAAACATTAATTATTATAGTTTCATACATTACATACTTTGCAGTAGTGAATATAAAACCATATGCATAGCGTTTAGTACCTCTAATTACCTTCTATATACATATTTTTCATAAAATAAATAATTATATATTCATAAAAAGTTATAAACATGCAAATACATAAATGTAAAGTATTCTAAGTACCTGCAAATGAATTCTAAGTACATGCGAATTAGTTCTAAGTACATGCGAATTAATTAACACCCGTGCAAATGAATTGCGAATATTAAATAGCGATTGAGCTTATCGCGTTCCTCTACTACTAACCAACTATACAACTCGCCATCTACGATGGCGTATGGGCACGGAGCAAGGATAGAAACACTGCTAGTGACAGACCAATGACGTTGTCAGAATTCCTGGTAGAAGCAGCCTCAGTACAAAGGACGCGGATTGACTGTCGCAGTCACGTGACTCTCCACTGTGTACCATGCTTCCGGGTTCATCAGCAATCACATATGACAAGCTGTATAATTGTCAGGAATTCACAGTATTCCAATTCGGAGATCATCATGATCGTGCATGAAAAGCAATTACACGCTTACTTTCATTATTGCTTGTGCATTGTTGGAGTCGTTTCGCGTCGGCACTAGGACAAAAGAAGTAATGAGATTTTCCTTTGAAATTTAAACATTAAAATGTCAAATAAATCTTAAGGATACATACTTTCCATTGGGTTGTGAGTAATCTGTGACATTTATCATGAAAGGTGATACCGTAGAATAATTAAGCTCAGAAAAAAATGATACCGAGTGATTTGCTCGTATGCACACGTATGAAGCGTGGAATAAAATATTTGCTCAAATTTCTCCACAAGAGACGCCCTTAATAGTCAATCGTATGTCACTTGCATGTTTTTTGTTTGTCGTTCCACTGGGTACTTCAAATAATTAATCATAATTAATCAAATCAAATAAATCATTCTCAAAGTAGTGAATGTGCCCGAGAATCGAATATCTCTGATTAGCAAAACCTTCAACATTACTAAAATATAAAACAATGAAGAGACACAAAAATTATATTATCCTACTTTTCGTCTTCTTTTAGTACATTTTCTTCCATTTTCCTAACGTAAATTTCTCTTTGTATACTATATCTCCCCTCGTTTAATTGTAACGTATTTCTTCCTTACAACCAAATATCTTATAATTTAATACATAATTTTCTATATTTCCTGTATATTTTATCTATTTTCTATGTATTTTCTCAATTTTATGGCTCGTTTTCTCTTCTTACTGCCCATTTCGAAATTTCTACGTCCACTTTCGAGACAAGTTTTTTTCTTTTAAAGCTAATTTCCATGTTTTATTGCCAACTTCTTCTCTTTATTGTACATTCTTCTCTTATGTAGCAAATGTTTTTATTTTATTGCCTATTTCTCCTCTTTACAACCAATTTTTCTGTTTTGGTGCCTACTTGTTCTATTCCATTTATATTACCCTCTTTAGAAGCCAGATTCCTCTTTCATATCGTATTGTAACTCAATATAGCTTAAGTTTTTCTTAATGTCAATTTCCCTCTATTTCCTCTTTTTTTGCTTATTTCTTTGCCTGTTTCTTCTCTTTCATTGCCTACTTATTCTCTATTATAGCCAATTTTCTGTGCTTTCCTATTTTATTTCCTATTTTTCCTCACTTGTTTTTATTTCTCTTTTATACCGAATTTCCTCTTTAAGACTTCTGTATCCCTTTCCTTTTAACATTACTTAAAGCTTACTGCTTCTATTGAAGTGTCTTCTCTTGGTGCTTACTATTCCCCTTAAGTTAATTTCCCCTTTTCCTTAGCTTTAAGCTGTTTGTGCACGATCAAATGACTCACGAACAAGTCGTTGAATTGAACGCTTAAAATGATATGACGTCATAGACCACGTCATTTTCTCGTTGGATGCAAGGTAGGTCCAAGAATTTCTATTTACAGTTTCTTATATGTTCTACTTCTTCCTTTGGAAATCAAATTATTATCTTTGTTACGGCTAATAGCTAGTTTATTTCTTTCTTTTTATGCCGTACACACTGCCACGTTTTTTTGCAAAATGTGAACTTGTCCAATTTTTCTTTGATCGTGTACATGTGCAATTTCGGACCATTCAAGTTTTCCTCTTCAACGACTTTCAATTGTCGATTTTAAGCGTTCAACGGCTTGTTCGTGATTCATTTGATCGTGTACAAACATCTTTAGATCTTGCTTCTACAAGTTTGACCTTGACGTTTGGCAATTTGAAGACTTGTAATAATGCCTGTTTACTGACACTGACACCTGACAATTGTGGAAAGGAAAACATGGAATTCACTTTCTTGAAAGGAGTACATCTGAGATGCATCACAGTGCGTTGGTCAAGGTTTGTTTGCAATATACTCACGACATGGAACATTAGTCTTCAGTGAAGACACAGTATCGAGTTTATTGTGGAATAACTTTTAATTATAATGCAGGAAAAGAGATGGTTGTCTGTAGAATTGTCGCGATAGGGATCCGTGAAACTCACCATGTTTGACTGGGAAGCCGTACAGGGGGCAATTAAAAATGTGTAACCTTGTTTTGGGGGGATCCCCTGACGCGTGACGTGCGATTTCATTGGCGGGTGACGTACTGTTTTATGATCCCTTTGGGGGAACGACACGGTCCTTATCTTTGAGGTGATTAACTTTGTGTCTGGCCCCTTCTCCTAATTGCCTAACGGTGAACGCATAAAATATATTGTTTACGATTCAATTGCCAGAAGGATGGAAAAAACCACTTCAAATATATAGACCATTGCTGTTAACAATGGTTTGAGATCTTCAAGGACCTTCCGCAATCGTGGTCTGTTGCGCAGCTGGTTAAGAGCACCTGCAGGTTGTTCAGTTGTGAACTGTGACTGTTCGACATGTTGTCTCTACAAGTGTGTTTGCTCTTGTTGCTCGGAGTGGCTGTTCGCGTTGGGTCTACAGCGACGCTCTCAGCATGCATTTACAACTTTGACGTCAACTGCACGCTTACCGCCGTCAAGAGGGCATTGCGAGATGTCCAAAGGGTGAAATCCTACAAGTTCTTCGATGGTGTTGAGCTGGTCAGGGTGAGAGAGGCTGCCAACGGATCCATGGCTGGTGACGCGAAGGGTGTAGCATCCAGGAGTGTGGATCAAACAGAATTCGGATCGGTGATGAGTGAGGTGACCAATCTTGTGGACACTTACGGTTTGAAGATCAATGTGCCACCGGGACTGGATATTCGCTTCGCCAAGCCCGATTCGGAAGGGAACGGTCTCGTGGATATTCGTGTTTCATCTGTGCAGGAGGATGGACGTGGTATAAAGGATGACATAGGTAAGCGAGCACTAAATTTATCTACTAATAAACGACGTGTGTGAGCGAAAACTTCAATACAATTTATTTGAAAACAATTCCTCAAGTATAGCAACAGTCACTTAAATACTAGAAACAAACGAAACACTATCAATGAATCAGTGGAGTCGACTTCACATTACTTTGGGGAAGATAGGAGATTGAAAAACGCAAACTGCTTGATTGAATTGGGTTGTTTTAAGTCCCTTTTCTGCCACTTTGGCTAATCGTAAAGATGAGGATGAGTGACAATGTGTCAAAATTGATGAAGGGACAAAACACAAAGAACATGCATGTGCTAGGCCGGGATTCCAACCCGAGTTACCTGTGCTAACCGCTCTGCCATAGAGGAAATTGATAGCCCTGTACACACACACACACACACACACACACAAGTAAATATATTTACTATACTTATACATGTATAAAAATAGTAATGTTTTAAGTATTTTTGTATGTCACACACACACACACACACACACACACAAGTAAATATATTTACTATACTTATACATGTATAAAAATAGTAATGTTTTAAGTATTTTTGTATGTGTACATTCTCTCTCTCTCTCTCTCTCTCTCTCTCTCTCTCTCTCTCTCTCTCTCACACACACACACACACACACACACATTTATCAGTGTGATATTTGAAAATTCTAGTAACTACCCTTGAAGCAGTGGGACAGTATGTAAATTGTATATATGTTTATACATATGTGTATATATATCCCTAGCGGGGGAGAACCGGGACTTTTTCAACCTGTTCAAGCAACTCCGGCGCCCACCCAGCGTCGTAGAAAGTGGGTACCTGGAGGAAACTCTGGGGGGTAAAGGCGGCCAGAGGCATGGTGCTGATCAGATCACCCAACTCGGCCGAGATCAAGTAAGTTTGGGGCCCTATACGCCTCTTCATGGCGTGGTGCAAAGCACAGGGGAGCACCTTACACTTTATATATATGTGGGTGTGTGTGGGGGGTGGGTGAATTGTGTATATAGTTTCCCCTAATCAAGCAGAGTCGTGGGGAATGCAGAAGCAAGAGAGCAGGAATTGTCCTCGTCCTCCGACAAGTATCTACTATCCCAAACCTCATAGTCCAGTGAATTTGAGGAGGTTTTGCAGTTGACGAAGCCACCATTACTCGCTTCTTTGCCTTCCATTTTCTACTACCATTCATTTTAAGAGCAACATCAATTGTGCATTTACTCTTCCTACGCCAAACTGGGTCAACAAAAGTTAACGAAAAAATTATAGCGGATTCAAAATTATTCAGGTGCTAATTTAATAATAGTTTTCTGAGAATAAAAATTTCGCTTAGTTTACTCATGTCATGGTCCGTCTTCTTTGGAATTCCAATCAACCTTTCACGAGTACATGCGTATGTGTGTGCCTGTATGTGTGCGTGTGTGTGTGTGATGTATATAATTGCATATATCTCTATCCATTTAAAACAATAATGCTTAACTGAAAGTAAATATTTGAGGTGGAGGGGGCAGAAGTGACTAATCTTCCCCAAAAATAGTAAGATGGCGCAAAACTCAGATTTATGCTTGTATTAATCACGCATAGTTCTTTGCAGGTTCGGCCCAAAGAACAAGTAGGTATCTATTTGACAAGATCTCTTATTAAACTGATTTGTTCTATTTAACAATTAACAATGAATGAGTGAGAGAATATAGACGTTTCCTTGTTGCATGTTTCTTGTTGTGAATGAACATTGCTGGAATGGGAGGCTTCATCTTAATGTATATTCTTGATGAATGGTTGGGACTTTTAAACCACATCAGCTGGTTATACATGTTTTCGTCAGAGTAGTCTACTGTCATGTCGTGTGGTTCCCAAGTAACGTGATAGAAAACAGACTGAAAGGGAGGATTATTTTGCTGTGGACCATGCTACATCATGCCAGAGTTAGCTGAGACTGACACTTTGAGTGGCCAACATAAAATTATTTGTGTACTTTTTCTCCAGTGCCGTGCAAATGTCGGACCATGGGCGTAACTTGGAAGTTAACTTGGGGGGGGGGGCAGGTATGAACTTGAGGCTTAACTTTTGGGGGGGCAGAATTGAAAAGTTTTTCATCCCATAAGAATAGTGTCCAGCATTATTTGCTTAATAACTGTTACATTTGGGAAATCATAAATATTATTATTTTTTACTTACCTCCTCAGGTCTTAGGATGTCAACAAAAGAAACCTTAACTTGTAAATTTTCTTGCCCCCGCCAAGTTACGCCTGTGTGTCGGGCCATGAATGGTTGTGGCTGTACAGTTCATCCAGTGTGTGTGTTCTACACTGTTTCTCGATGGTACCGTGGGATCCATGAATATTACCGTGCAAAATGTACATCACCATGTTCGTGCAATTTATTTGACTCAATAAGAGCCTCAAGAATTAAAAAAATAACTCAAAACAAGCTGTTGATAACTTCTAAACCAGAGGGCTGCATATCGGTCAGAATCGCTTACTAGGCCCGCCTGGCTGGTCGGGCGGGCGAGTAAAACTATAGACCTGAGTTTTGACCCGTCAAGCATCGAAAGCCCACGAGTAACTGGAAGGCTCATTCCGGTTTTGCACCGTCTCCAGATACATGAGTCACGCAGTCACCGTTGCCAACTTTTAGATTCTAAACTGGAGCACTTAAAATGTTCTTCAGGTTTATCAATTTGAAATTGCAGACATTTATTCCTTGGTAGAAAACATTTGTATCACTCAAACCCAGTGGCGGCGATTGGGTTCCAAAATTAAGGGGTCAAGGTGCAAAAGTGGGGGGGGGCAAGGACAGTTTAATTTCCCTTGATACATGAGGTTAGCGTGGTGCAAAAGTTTCAAAAAGTCGGGGGGGGGAGACAACTACACTCTCTCGGCCCCGCCCCTAATTGCCGCCACTGCTGACACCTGTAAAGGAGTACGAACCAAATTTGGCAAAAAGTGCCATCGTAAATATTTTGGAACTTCATGTTACTGGTGGTTGTTCTACATTATACTTTTGGGGGGGGGGTGCTCCCATATGGCGCAGTGGTAGTGTCGTCGCCTTGTAATCAAGGGGTATCGGGTTTGAAACCTACACATTTGTATCAACATAAAACTAGATTCCAATATTAATATTTCTTGTATTTTTAACTTAGATATGGTACATAACTTTTTACAAACTGTTTACTATATTCGATAGTCATATGTTTCATTTTGAACACGTACGTTCATAAGTTCACATTACAAACTCATCATAACTGAACATAACACAACACGTAAGTTCATAAATTCACATTACAAACTCATCATAACTCAACATAACACAACATTGTAACTATTGTGCTCGTCACAATATAATCCCCTCTCTTAGGAGAAATTTTCTGAGTGAGACAATTATCAATATACATTAAATTGTCGAACAATAAGAAAATTTACAATAAAAAGGGCACGATTACACAGTGCTTTCTACAAACACTAACGCAATACAATATTTGCGTTCAAGCATGCCATTCATACATAATTTAGGCAATTTTCTTTGTCTTTGTCATATTCTCTTTATACAAAGAAGCAAAATTTATGACTTTCATAAATATACACCAATATTTCATTGAGAACAAAGAAAATAAATACAACATTATACACAAAAATCATTTGGGTTACTCATTTTTTTTCTTTCAATAGCTCTCTTCTCTTTTCTTCTGTACAATTAAAAAGTTTAAGATTTGTTAAGTTCTGCTTTTGTTCCTTTGCTGGCGTCGACAATGATATTAAATGTGCTTGGTTATTCTTAACTTCCTTGACTTGATAAGGACCAACATACAAGCTGAAAAATTTGTGAATGCTATCACTAATAGCTTTGCTTTTAAGATGGTTTCTAACAAGAACCAGGACACCAGATTTTATCGGATGCTTAGGTTCATTAAAATCCCTTTTAATCTTTTGGTTTTTCTGTTTTATATTTGCTTCAGCCATTATACACTTTGTCTTCCAGGGTAAATGTTTCAAGTCATCTGGCCAACTTATTTTGTCTATTATTTCATCGTGATAATCAACATGCATAAAAAGTTCAGATGGTGTGAAACCGGTTGTTTCCGATTTTGAATTATTCAATAGATGAACGACAATATTCACATAATTAAACCAAAGTTTATGGTTATACTTACAAAACATTCTCAATAGTCTCACCAGCTCTTTCTTGTAACGTTCGACAGGATTGGCAAAAGGTGCATATGGTGAAGTTAACACATGTTTAACACTCACAGAATCCAAATAACTTTTAAATTCAGTTGACTTAAATTGCGAACCATTTTCGGTGAGAATTACCTTACACTTTGGGTAATGATTAAAGTAAATTCCAAATTTGTTAATTATTTCCTTTGAGGTTGCACGTCGAAGACAATAAACCTTCACAAATTTACTCATTACATCTACAATGACTAATATATGTTGGAAACCTTTAGACAAAGGTAATGGACCAATTAAGTCGGCTGAAAGTAAGTAGTGAGGTTTGGTTGAATACACATGTAATTCTTCCTTTGAAATTTTAAAGGTGCATTGCTTATCCCTTGCACATGAAAGACAGTTTCTTAAATAGTCCTTAATACTTTTACGCATTTTAGGCCAATAATAAAACCTTTTACAAAAATCGTAAATTTTAAAATAGCCGAAATGTCCCTTTAAATCATGCTGTTTATACAAAACATCTCCAATTAAAGCACTAGGAACTATTATCTTCCAATCATCATCTACATAAGGTTTGAAAAATAGTATGCCATCATGAACGGAATACTTCCTTTTAATTATCAGATTTACTTCTTGAGACTCCAATTTTCTTCTTAACGACGAACAAAACAGATCTTTCTCTTGTGCACTTCGCCAGAAATTGGGTTCTATATCAGAGATTACGTGATTTACATACAGTTCTTTAATCGTAGTCACTGGTGATTTACTAATTGGATAACGACTTAACGTATCAGCAACTGGATTTTGAGAACCAGATACATGTTCGATTGTAAAGTTGTATGATTGTAGCTTAAGTGCCCATCGGTTCAACCTAGGGTTCAATGTCCTTACTGATTCAAGCCAGCACAACGATTTGCGGTCACTGTAGATTGTAAAATGTCTTCCAGTAATATACAATGTAAACTTTTCCACGGCATAAAGAATAGCAAGGCATTCTATTTCATGTGTACTGTACGTGGTTTCAACTCCCTTTAAAGTGCGACTGACATACTGAATGACATTTACATTTCCATCTTCATCTGGTTGCCAAAGTACTGCTCCTACGCCGATCTTAGAACCATCAACATTAATACAGAATTCCTTATTAAAATCAGGTTGTCCTAATGATGAAGATGATAAGATTAATTTCTTTAGGTTATTAAAGGACTGCTGATGATCTTTCGTCCAGCACCAGTTTGAGTTTCCTTTCAGTAATTGATACAAAGGAGCTGCAGCAGTTGCAAAATTTCGCACAAATTTTCTCCTCCAGTTAGCCAAACCCAGAAAACGACGAACATCCTTCTTACATTTTGGAACTGGAAATTCGGAGATTGCCTTATTGCTCTCCGGATCTACTTTTATTTCGGTGCCAGATATTATATGTCCTAGAAATTTAATTTCATTCCTAATGAACCTGCACTTAGACAATTCCACAGACATATTTACGTTATGAAGTGTCTCTAGCACATATTTCAATTGCTCATAATGAGAAGACAAATCAGATGAAAATATAAGAAGATCATCTATGTAACAGATGAGGAACGAACTTGTAGATGGATTAAAAATCTGATTCATTCTTTCCACAAAAACAGATACAGCTGACGTTATGCCAAACGGCAAGAATTTAGACACGTACTGTCGGCCTCTGTATGAAAATGCTGTATACTTGTAAGAGCACTCTGTAAGTGGAATTTGGAAATAACCCGACGATAAATCCAAGGTTGAAAACACTGTAGCTCCTTGGAATCTCTGAAGTAGTTCATTAATCGGTTCCACACGAACTAGAGGAGATATCACATGTTTATTTAAACGACGAAAATCAACCACTGGCCGCCACTGTCCACCAGCTTTTGGTACTATATGTAGCGGATTTAAATAAGGTGAAGCCGATTCTTGAATGACTCCCCAAGACTTCCATTTAGTGAGTTCCTTCTCCAAATCATCTCTTCGAGCTATAGGTATAGGATATATGGGAGCCACAATTGTTTCTGTTGTATTTAATTTAATCTCGTAAGGCTCTACTTTAGCTTGCTTTGGTTTATCAGAAAACAATGTTCTGAAACTTAACAATAACTTAAAAAATAAATCATACATTTCATCAGTAGCAATCAACAAACTATTATCAGCTAAAGAAGCTTTAAGATCGGTTTCTGATGCTAAGTAGTTTTCATCCTCTTCTTCCTCAGAATTCTTATAAAATGTTACAAAGTTACTTTGAAGAGAACATGAAGGGAATGTGTCAGTCGTTTCTAAAACATAATTAGATTGAACTCCCTTATCACTTGATAATGTGATGTTTTGCTTCTTGAAATCAATTATTGTTCCGAAGCGCCAAAGAAATGGCAATCCTAATATTACTTTAGCATGTAACTGCTTAATAACATATAACTCTATATGAAAGTGCTCTGAAGCTATTATTAAACTAATATTCTTAGAACCAATAACTCTAAATCTTTTATCACCAGCAAAAGAAAATAATTTAACATTATCCACTGAATCTAATCTAGCAGTGGGAAAAAATAGTTTTCAATTTTAACCAAGTTGCATAATCCATTAAATTTGCTTGACTCCCACAATCAATAATACAGTTAATGGTTAAGTCACAAATTTGACCTGGCAACACAATAACTCTTCTGTTTGAAACAAGAACACCGTCATCGTCCATTACCCATTCTGGTTCAGCTTCATACCAATCGAGTACAAAGTTTATAGTAAGAACTTCCTTTTCCGAATGGTTGGGAACAATAGATGTGTTGCTCTGATAATTGAGATTATCTTCAATTGATGTTGGAGTATAGTGATGAATATGCTCCTTGTAATTAACTGGACAGAGGAACCGGAGCTCATTACTCTGCCTTACATGTTTAAGGATGAGTGTTCACTTGTATTAGCAGTCGTTCCTGTTAAATTGCACACTCCACTACTCGAAGGTACTTGACTTTGGGTCACGGTACTGCTAGTCCCAGGTTGTGGTAACAAATTGGAATTATTACCATACCATAAAGAGTTATTCGCTGGATATATACTTGGCTGAGTTACTGTAGTACTGCAAGAAGTAAATGGTGTAGTCCAGGGAGAGAATATCCACGGTTGAGTAGGATATTGCACCATGGAATTTAAATGATTTGCATTCCACTGAGGTAAAGGTACAGATGGATTCACCTGCATACTCTGCGAAGGCCTTAACCACGGTTCAGCTAAAGAAGGTTGAGATTGTTGTTTAGATTGTTCAGTGTTGCTTCGTACTGTGTTCCAATTACATCTACCCCGTTGATTCCTTACTGGACGTCTGTTATAACCACTTTGTGTATTTGGTTGAACACTATTCGGAGATGAAAAGCCTTCATCCGTTCGTAAAGTATTTTGGATCTGTTGATTTGAGCATGGATTTGATTGCTGAACGTTGCTCGAAAATCTACTTGCACCACCAATTGTTGTAGGTTCGGCATTTTGGGAAGATGTAAAATTCCTGGTCTTACGAAAATCTTGCGTTTTGACAGAAACTTGTCCAACATTGAATGATTGTTTGGATTTGTTGCTCAGATATTTGGCTGTCTTATTTCTTCTCATAAATTCTTCCTGGTCCTCTGGAACTCTAAAAGATTTGTTTTTTCCCGAATGAACCAAATCAATTCTGTCTAAAATAGATATCAGTCTGTCCATACTTGGTATGTCATGACATGACACATATTCTGACACATTTCTCGGTATTTGTCGCAACACTAACTGAATCATATCAGATTCAGATGGGTCTTCTTCCAAATTTGAATAGGCAGAATAGAGTTTTAATGCAAAAGTAGCTAAGTTTTCATCAACATTAGGATCATATTTTCTTGTTCGTAGAGCTGCCAATTGTGCTTGTACTACTTGTTCAGAAGCATAATGATGCAAAAACTTTCCTACGAAATCCTGAAAACATGAAAATCTCTTCTTATGAGAATTATACCATAACAATGCCTTGCCGTAAAAACACTTGTATATACTATTCAACCTGTATTCCTCCGGAACTCCCATTAGATTGAATGTTGAAACTAACTGATCAATATAGTCTCTAGGACTTTGTTTCTCTAAATTTCCCCCGAACTTTGGGAGTAGGTTCAAGTCACTCACTTTTAATATGCGTTGCATAGTCTCATTACAGCCAGTTACTATTGCTTGTGAAGGACGGTTATTCAACGAAGTCATCGAATTCTGAATACGAGGTGTCATTGTGTCAAACGGTACTGTAGTTACTACCGTGCTATACTGATTATTCGGACTTATGAAGTGTACATTACTTCTGGCAGTACCAAAACCTCTGCCGCGATTATATGTAGCATTAATTCGTTCAGAATTATTGTCTAACACACAACTATTTCTGCAAACTGTTAATGGGCAGGAATTGGTATGAATGCTACAGTTAATAGAATCCGTAGTCATACCGTTTGTTGAACAGCCCGGGAAACAAGAATGGACATTGCTAGTGCAATTGTCAGGCGTGTTGTGAACAGAACCGGTGTTAAATTGCCCTTGTAACGAATTATCACAACCGCACAAATCTCGTGTGACATATGAATTAGTGAAAGAAGCACTTGCACACTGTTTAGAATTAACATTATTGATGGCCTGATAGCGCTCCCTAACTAATCTGCTTCTCTTCGTTCTCTTGCCCTTGTACATTTGCTTTACATGCGTAGTATTCGAATCTTCACTCCCAAAATCTGTTACATCTGTATCGGATGAAGTTGCGTTTGTATTTTTGCCTTTAAAAGAAACAAATTTCTTCTTTCTCTTAACATGGTTTCTAGTTAAAGCTGTTATTGGAGTAGTTTGTGCAGTTTGAGAATTTACATCGACTTGATTGGCTTCAGACACGTCAGATATTTTATCAACGGTTGGTGCATTATCATTCTCAGGAGCTAACACTTTTGTACTACTAATGTGCCCTATTTTAGTTTTAATTACACCAATCTCATCTTCTAAGCGAGAAATAGATACTTGTTGTTCATTTAGTGTAATTTTAACAGCACTTATATTGCAGGCTTGTTCTTCCGCTTGTGACGTTAGTTCGACGAGATGTTCCTGATGAGAAGAAGTCTTTGCAATAAGTGATTCTATATGAGACTGCACACCACTTAATTCCTCTTTAACCTCATTTTTAAGGGCGTTAGTATTTATTTTGCAAGCATCAGCCACCTGTTTTATTTCTTCTCGGAGTTCAGCGCGAAACGTAACAAGAGACTGATTGAAACTTTCTGAAAGAGTCGCTGTTATTAACTCCTGACTTTCAGAAAACTTTTTCATTTGATCAGTGAGTTGCTGTTTCATATGCTCTTGGCTGTCTGTCAGCTGTTGTTTCATCTGTTCTTGGGTGTCTGTAAGCTGCTGTTTCATCTGCGCTTGGCTGTCTGTAAGCTGTTTCATCTGTGCTTGGCTGTCTGTAAGCTGCTGTTTCATCTGCGCTTGGCTGTCTGTAAGCTGCTGTTTCATCTGCTCCTGACTTTCTGTAAACTGCAACTGAACGTCATCCATTTTATAAATTATTGTCTCCAATAATGCATTGAAATTAGTATCTTTATTGTGTTCAGTCCCATGCTGGCTAAACATCGGATCGCATACTTTGCACAAGTACTGATCAAATGTATCAGAATTACTGGAATGTAACGTTGCTAACTGTAGACATTTATGGTGATATAACTTTCCACATTTGCGACAAGTTATACACTTAGCATTCTTATCTGGATCCTTACAACAACCCAAATTTTCAACATTGATTTCCGCATTGTCAGAAATCAAGCTTTCATCGATGGTTTGTCCTTTTCGTGTTGATCTTTTCCCTTTATCTGTCATTATTTAACTATATTATTAAGAAAAACGCATAGCTAAACACTTACTAATTCGAATCCTGGAAACTGGGTCGCCAAATTATTGAAACCTACACATTTGTATCAACATAAAACTAGATTCCAATATTAATATTTCTTGTATTTTTAACTTAGATATGGTACATAACTTTTTACAAACTGTTTACTATATTCGATAGTCATATGTTTCATTTTGAACACGTACGTTCATAAGTTCACATTACAAACTCATCATAACTGAACATAACACAACACGTAAGTTCATAAATTCACATTACAAACTCATCATAACTCAACATAACACAACATTGTAACTATTGTGCACCGTCTCCAGATACATGAGTCAGGCAGTCACCGTTGCCAACTTTTAGATTCTAAACTGGAGCACTTAAAATGTTCTTCAGGTTTATCAATTTGAAATTGCAGACATTTATTCCTTGGTAGAAAACATTTGTATCACTCAAACCCAGTGGCGGCGATTGGGTTCCAAAATTAAGGGGTCAAGGTGCAAAAGTGGGGGGGGGGGGCAAGGACAGTTTAATTTCCCTTGATACATGAGGTTAGCGTGGTGCAAAAGTTTCAAAAAGTCGGGGGGAGACAACTACACTCTCTCGGCCCCGCCCCTAATTGCCGCCACTGCTGACACCTGTAAAGGAGTACGAACCAAGTTTGGCAAAAAGTGCCATCGTAAATATTTTGGAACTTCATGTTACTGGTGGTTGTTCTACATTATACTTTTTTTTTGGGGGGGGTGCTCCCATATGGCGCAGTGGTAGTGTCGTCGCCTTGTAATCAAGGGGTATCGGGTTCGATACCCGGTGGAGGCACATGGTGGTTCGGATCCCACTTTAAACTATAGGTCCAGTCCGGATTAGCCTTATTGTGCATAAATTGACCAAATAAATGAATCAATCAATCAAACAGATTTTCTCTCTGGTGTAATTTTGCCAATTCAATATCCGAATTAGTTGCTCAAGACCCCCCCCCCTTGAACACTAAGGCACGATGGTTCATAAAATGGAACATAAAATCAGAATTTGCATTATAAAAGGTTTTTGAATATTGGCATCTCTTTCAACAAATCGTCGTTCGCTCATGTTGTTTCCATGATATGAAAAACTCAATATGCTGACCAACGCAGAAATTTATTTTATTTTAAAACATAAACTAAACATAACGTTTCAACCTTCTAGCAAGGTTTTCTTCAGACTCTGTACCCAGTACAAAAAAAAATGTTGTTTCTAGTTATCTAGTTCTACAGACCGCATTGATAGTAATACGATGCAAAATAGCCTATAATTATTGTTAGCTTGTATCTTCATACGGGTGCAAATAGCAGGCAATGCTACTTACACATTTCAACAAACGAACAACGTAAAAATGAAACCGAGAGAAGATTTACGATTTGAAGACCAGAAAAGTGACATAAAATGAACAAGACACACAAACCTATTTGAAGACCTTCGAAACAAATTTGGAAAAATATTTGGTAGTTGGTTTGACATAATAATGAAACTAATTTGAGGAGTTACAAAAATCTTAGGTACAGTGGCGTAGCAACATATCGCGAGTCCCTGGGCGAGATTAGAATGCATGGCTCCATCCGTTCTTTAAGTTTGAAATATCAATGTGAATCGATATACAGTCATCAAGGAAACGTCAGCAAATTATTATATTTATATAATAGCCTATAATAATAATTAATTTCTGACGAAAATTATATTTAATAGTACGCGACAGAGAAATTTACACTTGGCAGAGCTACAGTAACACGCTGCTGGAATTTTCATTAATCAAGGCAGTAGTAATAGTACGTTTATTAAGATGTTCTTTAGACAGTAAGACAACTGAAATATCCTTAAATAAGAACCTTTAAATATTATTTAATGAGTCGTTCTTTGTTTCCTCATTTCAAAATTTGTAGGATGTAAATGTCACAAACCATGGCTTAAGTAGAAAATATCGAAGGACGCACATAAAATGCCTGTGCTTGATAGAGCGGGGGAAAGGGGCTGCGCTAAACCACAATCCTGTCTAGGGGCCCAAAGTATCTACCTTCAAGATCTTCGACACAATCGGTTTCAACATCAACAAATCTTAAAACGATAGTCAATTGCACCAAGTGTGAAATCTTTGGTGTAATCAATTGATGCAGCTAATTTGACTTTTTTAATTAGCAATTTTCACTTTGTTGCACATTAATTGTACCAGTTTACTTTGAATTTTAGGGCTTAGATGATAATAATAATTGTGAATCTCATTTTGTTGTTACGTCTTAATGTTCTTGAAATATTAAATATTTGAAGCAGTGGCGTAACATAATCGTAAAGTACGCGTCCGCAAGAAACAAATTTGGGTCCCTCAAGTACAGTTAGATTCTTCCAGGAAATGTATGTAATTACTTAGAATGGCTGGTTGTGGCTACACTTACATCAAATAATTATACAAATCGATGCTCTACCTCTGAATTTTCACATATTATAACATATCTTTCTTTGACATTTATGTATTCAAAAGAAGAAAATACAAATACTTACTTATCCCCTTCCCCGCCCCTCTTAACAGCTGGGTGGATAAAAATAAGGTTTTCTTTATATATTTTTATATTTTTTATTTAAATCGATCTTTTCTTTGGCATCGTACACATAGACATATTTTTTTTAAATAGAAAGGCTTTTTTCTGATAAACGGACCTGTAAAACATTTGAACAGTTTGATTAAAGCAAATAACAAATTACATGTAAATATGCATTTCTCTGTTTCTGGAACTGAACATAATAAACCTAATATGAAAATGTTTGTTAAGTGTGTTAATACTATTATAATTTCAGTAACTTTTCTTACAGTTAAAATATAAATTCTGGATGTACTTTATAATTTTAACTTAAAATAATATTTACAGTCTTTGTAGCCGAATTTTGAGGTTTTAATGATAGTTAGCCAAATATCAGCTGCCATATTTATTTACAGTTTAATGAAAATGACACTATTTACGGTTTAACGGGATTAGTATTTTGTATATTATTCTATTTAAAAAATATGCTATTTTTGCTTATAAAAATTATTGAATTTTAAATCAAGGGAAATTTAAGTGTTGTTTTTACCGCACCAGAGGTATTGGGGTTCGAAAGGTTTGAAAAAAAAACTTGCCAGATTAATACCCAGTACAGGTCAAAGAAAGTATCAGACCTGTTGTCAAGTCTATAGCTTTTACTTATTCATTTCTCTCCAAGATCCAAACTGCAGAACTCTTTACTCCCTCGGATCGCTATGAAATTTGATTTAGACATCGAAAATCGAAAATCGTGCTGAGAATTATGTGTGGCATTGAAACTGTAGCACGGACTCTACTGTAAATAATTATTTTACTCCAGGTCTCCAAGAGTAATGATAGCTAAAATCAGAGTAGACGAGGCCAGCGAGCCATTCGTGCAGCACGAAAATCCCACATGCACACTACACCTGAAGCCCAATAAGCAACATGGCATGGGTGAGCGGGGAAAACCACATTTCTTGTTTCTTCTGGCATGATTCTAGTGCCACTCTGTGCTGTGACTCACGAATCCGATTTCAAGAGGTTTCCCAACGCATGACTCACTCCTTTCCGCCCCCTTACAACGCTACAGTACCGCTGCCCACTCTGCAGTCCACACGTGAATACGAGAGCGCCCTTTCAGAAAAACAGCCTGTTTACCAGCCCTAATTGACATGACATGATCCAATTTTTGTAAAGCTCTGAAATAGCAACTTTTGAAACGCACAGGAAATTAAAATTTGCCACCACTCTAAAACATATAAAAAATAGTGTGTCAGGGAGAATTACTACCAATATATACCAATATATACTGAAGCTACATTAACAGGAATTCAAATTTCTGTTAAGCAAACTCATTAATTTTCAGTAGATCTCCACATGTCGGCCTTTGGTGGGCCGACAAATATCAAGACGGTACTTTGTTAAGTTTTTTGCAGCATTTGTGGTGTAACGGATTGTCAAGCATCCATTATTTTCTGTCGAAGGTCACGTAAACCTAGTTTTTTGTGTATTCGAAATTTTTTGTAATGTATGCTGGATGCCATCACAAATTTGACAGCAGACACACTCTAATCGGAGATTGAAATTCAGAACGCTAAAAACAGCAATGAACTTTCTATCAGAATCTGGAAGACATTTTTGTCCATAAGTTTAGTCACACGCTCACTACACGTAGTACAGTATAACCTCGTTAATCCGGACCCCGATAATCCCTTAATCTGGACAGGTAAAAGGCAAAAAAAGCAGAATACAAGGTTTTAAATGTGGCTAGAAGTCAACAAGAGAACTTTCCAAAGAAAAGGCAGTCAACCACTGATGAAATTCTGTTTCCCGTTGACTTTGTACTGTACCGTATAGTGTATTTAGGCCTATGTCCTTTAAATACACCATAATAAACGTGTATTGTTGCTCTAAATGAAGTTTTAATGCACTTTCTACTGTTCTTTTACGTTATTTCAGTTAATCCGGACTATCGTTAAACCGGTCAACTTATCCTCCCCATTAGTCCGGATTAACGAGGTTTTGCTGTAATTATTTTCTTTTCTGTGTAGTGGTAAAACTTGACGAGTTCTGTAACAAAGAATTACAATCATTATTCAAGCATTTTTGGTTTAGGAGATATTTTCAATTGTTATTAATAGTAATTCTACCGGACATGCTGAACATGTCAGGCAGTCAGTGTAACAACACACTAAGAACATAATTTTAAACAATAGTTGAGCAACCAGTACCGAATTCGTTTGTCGAACTGTGTGTGATTTGCACGTTTAAGCTCAAATAGCTTAATCGGAACTGGCTGGACCTACAGTTTAGAGTGGGATACAAATAACCGTGCAATGTGTCTCCAACGGGAATCGAACGATAACTTCTTGAACTTTACCACCACGCTGTTGGGATGGTCCAAGCAACCAGTGACCTGTAAATGAAATGACCAATCAGAAAGCGCGTGGAAACTGCTTGCAAACACTCCCTTGCCGTAGGTAAAGTAATCATTTATCCGTAATAAGTATGACTTCGACAATCCAGGTGTAATACCTTTATGGTTTAAGGTTATGAGTACATTGCTATTGTGAAATAAAATCTCACACTACGATTAATGTTTTACAACAACAATGACATCATTTTTATAACACTTATCCATCTAGACGTAATAATGCATTGTTATTGGTATGTAAATCCGTAAGCACATGCCGTACACTTTTGAGGTTGCACCAACTCGAATAT
>NC_139249.1:39164311-39309311 GCF_977018435.1 Lepisma saccharinum
ATCACCAAAACACGCCTACATTTTGCTTTACACACACTTACACTATAAAGATGGCTCGTCTGGAGCATGATCACTCATTTCGCTGCCTTCTCTAATAGCTTTCCCCCGCCGTTCCCTTACTTCTCCCAGGTATTTCCCCACTTGCTGTCCCGCTTCCTTTATCTTTATTCTGTCGTCTACCACTTCTATCACCACCCTGCCTGTTAAGTTTTTCATCCATTTGTCCCTTAGGTCACGTGTAGAAGGGCAGTTCAGTAGGATATGCTTGTCCGTCTCCTCCCCCTCGCACAAAGGACATATCGTTTCCCCTGATTCGTTTATCTTTCTTAGTTGTTTCCATCCCCCTAGTCTGAACCATGCCAGCGCGCTTCTTTCATTTTTTCCCACAACCTGGATATATTTCGCTTTCCCCCATTCTCTTACTCTTAACTGTTCCCTGATTGAGGTCTTTGTTTGGCAGTCTGCTATTATTTCTTGTTTGTCTATGTCGAGTAACCTGTTTCTGATTTGATTTTCTGATGAGATGCCCCCCCTTCCTCCCTCTTCCCATACCCAACCCATTCCGCTATTATATAAGATATTTTTCACTTCCAGACCCCAGCTGGAAAAGTTTTCCTCCCTTGTCTGTATTTCCAAACATTGTCCCCTCAGCGTAGTTTGGCTCTCTTGTGATAATCGCATCCAATATTTAACAACCCTCATCCGTGCTTGTACCGTGTCTCTGTTCAGTCCCAATTCCTTAAGAATCCCACAGTTGGCCGTGCCTCTGCTTACGCCCATTACTCTCTTATAAAATTCTGTTTGTATACCAATTATTGTGTTGTCCCCCCTTAACCCCCACAGTTCTATTCCATAGTTTAATGTACCTAATACTATTGATGAATAGAGGTTTTGAATGACCGGGAAAGGCATTTGAGGTGCCTTGTTTATTGTCCTTATGACTTGTTCTATTGCAAATTTTGTTTTAGTTTTTCTTGCCCTTATGTGGTGTGTCCAACTTCCTGTCATGGAGAGTGATGCCCCCAGGTATGTGAAGTTTTTAACCCGCTCGATTAAATCCCCCCCGTACGTCCATGTCTCCTGTCTGCTAAATATGTAGCCATTTTTGAAAGCAATGATTTTTGTCTTTTTAATGTTTACCTTCATTTTATATTTGATGCACCCCTCATATATGCTGTCTATGCCCCTTTGAAGACCCTCTATTGTCTCGGACAAGATGACTATGTCGTCTGCATACATAAGGACTGGTATACTTTGCACTCCTATACATGGGATAGAATCCTGATCCATTTTAATTTCATGCGCTACCCAATCTATGAACAGTGAAAATAGCACTGGTGATAGGATGCATCCTTGTTTCAGTCCCCTGAGCGAAGGCTGCAGTACCGAGACTTGGTTTCCTTCGCATCTTACTCCGAATTCTACCCTCGCATATATTGCTTGCAGTGCTCTGATCATGCGCGCGGACATTCCCTTCTCATACAATTTTCCCCACAAAATTTCCCTATGAACTTTATCAAATGCTTTTTCAAAATCAATGAAACATGCGTATAATTTCCCCCGCTTCTGTTTAATTTTCCTCTGTACTAGTGTTTGTAATATGAATATGTTGTCTACCGTGCTGTACCCTTTCCTGAAGCCCGCTTGTAGTGGTGAGATTTTGTCGAATATTTCTGTCCATTTCTGGATCCTACGGTTTAAGATGTGTGTGTAAATTTTACTCCATATAGGTAATAAAGAAATGCCCCTGAAATTATTTGCGTCATTTCTGTCCCCTTTCCCTTTATAAATAGGACAGATTATGGAGCTTGCCCAGTTCTTCGGAAAGTACCCCTCTTTAAAAATCTTGTCCATTAGTTTGCTTTGTGCTTCCACCATATGAATGTCAGTTTCGTTGGCTTTGAAAAATTCCGCCCCAATGGAGTCAAGTCCTGCCGCTTTCCCCTTTTTCAGTTTCCTTATCGCTATTTTTATCTCATCGACCCCTATATCTTCGTCGAGAATCGGAACGAAATCCCCTAAAAAGTATATTTCCCGCGTAACTTCTAGACGTGGTGGCCCCCCTTCTCCCCCGACGACCCGACGGCAGTGTGCTTCCCAGATGTAAGGTTCAATATGTGCCCAGTTGCTCTTTTGGCCCCGTAATTTCCGTAATATGCCCCAAAAAGCGGTGTTATTCTTTTCTGCTACGGCCTTTTTTATATCTTCAAAATTTCCCTGTTCCCATTTCTCCTTTTCTTCCGTTAAAATGTTGTTATAAGCCTTTCTACTAGATATATAATTGTTTCTGGTTTCCATGCTATTTACGTATCTATACCCTTTTAACGCGTGATCTAGTTTCTTTTTCATCGCTTTACACTTCCCGTTGTACCACCCTGTCTTTACTGGTCTGTCCCCCTTCCCCTCTCCCTTTACCATATTTCTTCCTGCACGTTCGAAGATATGATATCCCAGCTGGACCGCTTCGTCTATATTGGATTCGTCTAAGGCTGCGCACATGCGTTCACGCATCATTTTTGTTATGTCATCTCCCATAAAACCCACGTATCGTTCCTCCCCCTCCTTTGTCCATATGTATTTACGTATATTTTTTCCCGGCTCTGTCTTGAGTTTCGTATTACTGTTATTGAAAACTGCCTTCCCGTTTATTTTGTACTGGAGGGAGAATTCGGGAGGCATATGATGGGATTGCGTTTTGGCATGCACACGAAAATCCCTGATTTCTTTCAGCATATCGAGTGAGCATATGGTATAGTCAATTGTGCTGCTTCCCCCCTCCCCCACGTATGTAAAGTGTCCTGGTTGATCATCGAAAAATTTGCCGTTTAATATCTGCATCTTGTGAATCGCACAGAGATCCAACAGCGCCCTCCCCCCAGCGTTTAAAGTTTTGTCCCTGCTTTCTCTCCTATGTCCCAAATACATTCTGTCATCCGTCATTTGGTCCCCATCGATCTCTCGGTAAGTTTCCCATGGAACTTCCTCCCCCCCTATGCGAGCATTCAGGTCGCCCGTGACTACGATGCTGATTCCCGGGTGATCCTCCCCCAAACGCAACAGACAGGTTCCAAAGTTATCGAAAAACTGTTCTGAGTAGAATTTTGATCCCGGTGGTTGCCTGTATACTGCTATTAGCATGAAGTTCAGAGACCCCCCCGAAAATTGAATCCCCAGCATCCCCTCATGATTAATATCTAGTGGTTTTATAAACTTTTTCCATTTTTGTTTAAATATGATTGCTATCCCACCCGGATGCCTGCCCCTATTAGCCCTCCTACACGTGACTTTCGAGAACCCCTCCCCCAGTGACTCTGGGACACTATTAGACCTTCCCCAAGTTTCAATATAACACTGAATGTCAAATTGCTGAACAAATTCCATAAAACTCTCATCACGCACCCTCTTCTCCAGACCCTCGATATTCCAGGTTAGGATACGCAATCTGGGGTCGTTGAGCGAGCGTTCCACATTTTGGACAAAAGAGAAAGTTCCCTCACCTGCATCTTGGAAGTGTCCAGAATCATCCTTGTCTCCCTCCGGCGGTTGCACTGATTTCGGCTGCAGCTCCGAAGGCCTCTCTTTGTCGCTCTGGTCACCCCCTCCTGCCGCCTGCAAGTGCGATTCACGCCCTGGGCGCCGAAATCTCCGTAGCTGCAACTCCGATGTCCCCTGGGCCTCCCCCTCCTTTTCTCCGTGTGGCTCCACGCGTCAATCGTTGTCCCTTCTGGAACGCAGCCTCGGGTCTCTTCTTCCGTGGTCGACTGATTCCTGCCCCAGGGGGGGAAGTTCGAAACACACATTGTCCACCAGCTTAGCTACACTCGCCTTCGGCATGGCGCCGTCCATGGTCTTCTTTCCAGACGTGAAATCTCCGTTGTTATTTCTTGGTCCAGTGGTGGAATATATATGTTTATTATAAACTTATCGTAAGAAAGTCTGTTAGCACACTAGTCTTTAACCTTTATCACTTACGTGCATTCACCACTTCTGGACTCAAAGGGGGGCAGGGACCATTCAATTTATTCCTCGCAGTGAGGCGCCAGGGGGAGTATAGGGACCTAATTTTATTTAGGGCGCTGTTCGCTGCTGACGTCACGGACTCCCCTGTAAGAGAAAGTAGAATGTGCGCGGTACCCCCAACCACAGCTGGGAACTGGCCGTAGCCAGCCGGCACCTCCGACAAGCGGGCACTGGGTAAAGGATTAAAGGATGCCGCGAGAACCCCGGCGCTAGCTAGGAATCGGCAAGCCGACCGGTGTCTCCTATACAAGGGCGGCAGGTTAGGAAGGAGTCCTGGTGCTCCCAGACAAGCCGGGCAGGTAGAACCTGGCACCTATCAGCCGAAGCGATTAGACCGGGTAGTTAGGTTGCTGCTAGGCTCTTCTTCTTCTTTCTTCGTCCTTCCTTCCTTCTGGGATGGCTGCTAGGCTTCTGGCTGGGTGGCCGGTTTTTCCCAGGATGTTTGCCAGTTGACATCCGGGAGCCAACTGAGCTCCGGTTTTGATTTTTTTTTGGATTTGACGTCAGGATTTGTGTATCCCAGCATATTGTTTATTTAACATTAACTGGAATCGACAATAATTTACAATACTCTTACAATAATTACTTTTCTTTACATCAATATTTTACAAAAACTAACACAACTGTCGCGTTAGTACAATATACAATGTTCCCAGAAAATCCCCAAAATCTACTCACTACTACATATATATGAACATTCACAATCACAATCATTACATTAACTTGATTGTCATTTCATTTATCTGGTTTATATAAACAGTCATGGACGGGGAAGTGAAACCCTCTCTACTCTGGGTTTTATTTGACCTATAGCTTGCACTAATGGGTTTGGATGCATCGTAATCCGCCTCCACAGGTTATCCCAGGCAATATGTAGTAAATCTTCAATCCTGGGCTGGTCCATGTCTTCGTGGATTTGTTGTATACGTGTCGCTAACGGGTAATGTCCAATGTATCTGAGTGCTCTGTTTTGTACATATTGCAATTTCTGTAAATGTGTTTTAGCAGCCTGTAACCATGTAGGGCCGGTATATAATAGTATAGGTCTAATCATCATTTGATACAGATGGAGTCTTGTTTCAATTGACAACGCTGGTGATCTTAGTAGAGGCATGAGGTATCCTGTTCTTTGTTTTGCCCTTGTTGCCACCTCATCTAGATGTGGGCCAAAAGTCAGTCTTGTATCAAGGCTTATTCCTAGGTACTTTATCTTATTGACCGTAGGGACTGGCGTCTGGAATATTTGGAGTTTGATTTTCTCCCTAGCTCCACTCGATGCAAAAACTATGGTGTTGCTTTTTGTTGGATTTATTTTTATTTTCCATTTCTGAGTTCATTTTATTAATTCTGGCACATACTTGTTAATTCGTTTTTCGCAAGTGGACAGTAATTTTGCATGTACTAACAATGCAGTATCATCTGCATATGTTGCTAGTAATCCTTCTTTCGGATATGGAATATCTGCCGTATATAATAAGTATAACGTAGGGGAAAGGACAGAGCCTTGAGGCACCCCTGCTTCAATAAATCTGGAAGTAGATTTCTGCCCTTGAACAGTTACTATGAACTTTCTGTTTTGCAGATAATTCATCATAATTTTTAAGTAGCACTGAGGTAGCGGAAGTTGTTGAAATTTGAGCATTAGTCCACCGTGCCATACTCTACCAAATGCTTGCTGCACGTCCAGAAATAAACCAGCGACACGATGCTTTCTGTTGTTATGAACAGCAATATAATCAACGACTCTGACAAGTTGTTCCGTAGTACCGTGATTTTTCCGAAAGCCAAATTGGTGGTTTGGTATTAGCTGACGTTCGTCTATAATAACTGTGAAACGCTGGCACAACACCCTTTCGAAAAGCTTACTAACATGAGATAATAGACTTATAGGCCTATAGTTTGTCTTCTCGTGCGGATTCTTTCCAATTTTTGGAATAGCTATTACCTTTGCCATTTTCCATTGTGTTGGAAAATAGCCCAGTCGTATAATGTTAGTAAAAAGTTTGGCAAGATACACAAACCCCTTTCTTGTGAGATTCTGAAGTGCCGCAGGTGGAATACCATCTAGACCAGGTGCTGCTTTCGGTTTTAGCTCTTTTGTCAGCCTTTGGACTTCACGAGGTGTTACGTGTGGAGCATCAAGAGTCGATGGAAGTTGTAGAAGTTGCTCGTATATATTTTGAACCTCTTGCTCTGTTTCTTGATCATTAAATTCTGCATTAAGTTTGAAATGCGTTTGGAATTGGTCTGCAAGAGTTTCCGCTATTTCCTGAGGATTCACTATAGGTCCTTCGGGAGATTTTAATGAATTCAACGTTGGCTTATCTCTTGCATTGAGAGTGCGCGCTAACTTCCAAAATTGCCTATTTTGTGGTTCCAGTTTTCGTAGACGTTCATCCCATTGGGAGGTCCGCTCTGTTACTAGGAAAGTATGTAATTCTTTGACAAGCAACCTCCATTCGTAAAGATGGTGGGGTGATTGAGTTCTATACCAGCGACGTCGGGCCCATCGTGTCAAACAAAGTAAAATTTCCAGTACTGGAGAAGTGTTTGACGTAGGTAAAGTAGACATGGTAATCGTTGTTCGGCTCCAAGATGTTTTAATAACCTCTGTAAAGTTGTTTACTGCTTCAGCGATCTCCTCAGCCGTATTCATTGATTGATGGAGGTTCAGTCTCATATGTGATTGCCGGCGAAAAGCATTCCAATCTGTTTTGGGTTCCTGTAGTGCCTGGAACCTATGATAGTAGATGCCCTGGGCAATAGGTGCGATAACAGGTAGATGATCCGAGGTAAGAGCGTCTTCAACATGTGGTGCAGTACTAATGCCTACTCCTTTGTTCAAAAGTACGTCTAAGACATCAGGTGTTCCTATTCCCCTAGGGTAGAAAGTAGGGTCCAGTGGAGCAGATATAGAAAAATCAGTATCTGCCAGCGCTTGCAGTAGAATATTTCCATCGGGTTAGATATTCTAGAATGCCATATAGGATGCTTGGCATTAAGATCGCCTCCAACAATAACGTTGGGTCCCAGTGTGTCCAATTGTAGTACGTCTTGATAATCCAGCACTGTAGCTGGAGACCGATACGCTGCAACTAATATCAGATCTTCTGAAGTAGTATGCACCTTAATTGCAATTGCCTCAATTGATGTAAATGTGGGTAGTGCTATTCTTGCCGCGTTGATCCCTTGTCTTGTTAATATGAGAAGTCCGCCTTTTCTTCGTTGGAGTCGGTCTTCACGGAAGATTCTATAACGAGAGATGGTCCATTTCATATGTGGTTTGAGGTGAGTCTCGTTAATTAGTGCAATATCGATATTTTTATTGCAAAGTAGATGAGTGAGTTCAGGTGTCTGATTTGCTATGCCATCGGCATTGTATAACAGCAAATTGATATGTTGAAGCAAATTATGTCGACTAAAAACAGCCATCAGATTGCATTTCCATCAGTATTTGTATTATGATTGGTATTATAGACATTCCCGAGGTTGCTTGGGAGATCTTTTGTAGTCCTCGGGATACATGTAGCCATATCTTGGTAAAGTTCCATGTATTAGCCAGATCCAGGAGTATTTGCAGACCTTGGCCAGCTTGCCCAGTATTTGTTGTTGGTTGGTGACGTTGTCCCATTCGAGACTGTGGGTCAGCTCTGTAGGCATAAGATGTATAACGTGCTGCTTCAGTGGGCCTGATAGATGTTGAAGCTGGAGCAGGAGCTGAAGCTGCTGGAGCTGTAGTGGTGGTTCTGACAGGTTGACTGGCAGTTATCATCTGAGGTTTTCTCTGTTGTTGATCTATTACAGTGAAGATCCGACAGCCTCTAAAGTTTGCGGGATGTTCTGCCCCACAGTTCGCACGCGTGGGGGGATCATCCCTCATCTTCTGACATTTATATGCTTCATGCGGTTTACCACATTTAACACAGCGTGGTATGGTAAAACATTGTTGCTGAGTGTGGCCTAGACGTTGACATTTATGGCATTGTATGACTGTTGGGGGCAGATATTCTACGACCTCAATCCTATAGATGTTAATACTTTCCAAATCGTAGATCGTTGATCCTGCTGGTGATCTCTTGAGAGTAATCAGAAATAGTGGTATGTTCTACCTTCCGGGACCTTTTGGGTTACGCTGGCTCATTTGGTGAACAGTCATAACTTCAAATCCATAATCAATGAGCTCCGACATGATGAACTTTGTATCTAGATCTATAGGAAGATGTCGAATGACAACCCGAAGTGGACGATTTTGACGATTCGGAGCTATGGCGAATCTCTCTCTGTTTGTTTGAAGATAGGTTTTCAATTTGTTGAAATCATTTGATGAAGTACATTGGAAACGTATACTATCCATTGTGTAACGCACCCTTGGGTTAATCTTGGTAGTTTCGATAGTTTTCATGACAAAATTATGAGGTGCCGGTTGATGATAGACATAGATCAACGGCTCTCTGGTAGGTTTTGATGTGGAAACGGAAGGTAATTCATCTTCAACCTCTGTTTGAATCTGCATATTTTCAGGTGGTAATTCCGGTTGGTCTGATGTAAACGCATCATATCTATTTGATGTTTCAATTATTGATGGTGGATCAGCAGTCGCAGTACTGGCCGGACTGTCTTTCTTGGAGGTACGAGTTGAAACCCATCGGGATCAACGGTCTTGGTTTGTGTGGGTTGCATATAACGTTCTCTTCTATCCGTTGGCTTCATAAATAACTTTTCGGAAAATCTGGAATATACTCGACGTGGTGGGCGCATTTACCCTCCTTGCGATTTGGAGATGGCTCCCGTGTGAGTGGATACTCTTCTCTCTTCATTTACAACAGAATCTGATGTGTAACCGTACTCCGATGCAATGCCCTGAGGTTCCCGGTTGTCGATATTGTGCATTTCAAAATCGCTAAGGCGTTCTGCATCAATCATTGGTTGCATCGATAGCCTATCAGAGGGAGGAAGTGGGAACACGAATTGTCCCCCCTGAATGGTTGAGCTCGTTGGCCTATCGGATGATTGGGTTGTTGGACGTCTTCCATTATTTCCCTGGACGGGGTCAGGTAGGTTGAGGTTCTTCACTGACATCGCGCGAACGCATGTCTATGGCGCGGCGAACTCGACGTTCGATTATCTGGAGCTTCGTTGGGCACCGTGAGGTCTCCACTCCAGGTCCCTTCGGACAGAGGGAGCTCCGGTCTCGCTGCGCTGGGTTTTTTACTCGCGGTGCCGCATGGGTGGTGAAAATTTTAACTACATGTACGCGTTGCTAACTCATTTTTTTACATATTGCAAACTTCGTACTGAGAAATATCAAGGTTTTGAAGTTGTGAAATCACTAGATGCAAGTGACAATATAAACTAAAACTGTGTGCATTCAGACAATACAATTAATAATGAGCCTTGTAGGACTCTGCTATTCTAAACAACACGTTGAACAGTGTAAATGACAATAATTGATAACATTAGAAAGAATATAGCGACCACGCAGGGTCTAATAATAATTGAATGGCGACCAAGCAGCGTCGTTACAAGGATTGGCTACGAATTAAGGAGGCACCGTTTGATCATCAATTACGTTTAACAAAAAAAACATATTTATAACAGTAGCAAGTTTTCATTTTCTGAAGATAGTAACTTAGACATCACAATGACAATTGTATCTGTTTTCCACATAATTATCAATTTGAGCTCCAATTAAATTAATGCAAGCTTTCAGACGTAATTGGCTTTCCTTCTATCAATTCGTGGTTTACCAGATTTTTCAGGTCTAAAACACTTCCGGTTACATCAAATAACTGGTTGATCGTTGAGATAGCGTCACGTTTAAGTGCTGGAGGTCCACATTCCTGCAGCATTCGTCGCTGAACTTCAGCTACACGTTATTGGTAATGGAAAATACATGTAAACATTTGACGCGCTGCTCAATACTTAGACGAGTAGCTGCCATTCTAAACAACATCCACTTCTTCTACTATGCCAATTAGATTTTACATACGTGGAAAGAAAGATATAATGGAAAGAAAAGTACTAGCTCGATTAATGCAAAAGTTAGTGACAAAAGGTCACCATGTATAATGTGAAGTTCAATCCTAGGCCTTCATCTTTATCATCGCGAAACATAAAATTTATTATTAAATTGATACCTAGCGCTATATATTCCCGCAAAATATTCCTAGTAGTCTTATTGTAGACAAATAAATAAATCTGTATTCTCGATAGTGCGATGTTTCCATTACTTCCACCGGGGATGGAATCGTTTGTTGTAGTATTTAAAACCCTACACTGGCGTTATCTATGAGCCTATCCGCAACAAGGACATCGCGTATTAAAATGTAAAGAAAACGAAGCATTGAAAAGAACGTTGCTCATTTAACAGAGGATTTCGTAAAGTTTAAAAAACACTCTTTGAAGTTAGCTTTTCTCTCACATAAGATAGGTGAAACAAAGGTAGCCCGTGTTCGCAAGGTGGCCCACTTTACGAAAATCACATTAGCATTTAACGCAGTTAACAAATGACACTACAGTAATGTACCCAGTCCGCCTCAGCGCAGAGTTGTAAAAAAAAACAGGAACTAATAAATTCTAATGGGTTCTATCGGTTCCGCTGCAGCCCCCTCTACGTACGCCAGTGACTTGGTCGCTAATGTGAGTACAACAATATTGGAGCTTCAACTTAGAAACAGGTCGGGGTTGCTGTGTACGTTTACCCGTCCACGTTGAGAGGAAACCAACTTTAGCATTATTGCAGAATTGCGGTGGGTAGTTCCGCAACAATGAGAACGATGGCTAAATCCAAGGAAACAACCCTATAATTATTGCCGTGAGGCTTCAACTTTCAGAGGGATTGGACGTGTTAGATTGTTCTCCTGAAAGACCCCACGGCTCCATGCTAAGGATGCAATCCGAAGCCTCATTGCCCGACCATCAGGCACCAGCAACCACAACCCCGTCCTCGGACGATGAGACCACCTGTTGTGGTTGCTGTACCATCCTTCCTTGTGTCCTCTTCAGGCGAAGAAGAAGGAGACGTAGACAGATGCAGAACACCAGCACCGTCTACGTACCCATCGAGAGAGGAAGGTCGTCCCTTCCAGACGAAGGCGTCGACCTGGTAGGTCCATCATCTCCCCAAATCCCAGACGGGATGAGGGTCGACGGAGATGTTCCAGGCCAAACACGACCCGGACGTGACGTTATCGTGCAGCCCTCTGCTTTGGAACCCATAATTGTTGTACCATCTTTGGGCAAAGCAAGACTGCACCACGGACTTGACTCCAGCAGCTCTGGTGATGCCAATCCCAGTCCTGCTCCCGGATTTGACGCTGCGAGCGTCGGTGAAGACACTTCCCGCGCCGCCACCGGTAATGACGAAACGCATCGACCTAAGGAGGAGGACCCAACTCTGGCAGACCGCCTCACCACGCCTCCCCAGCACGAAGCAGTCGACCCGGGCCTGAATCCTAGGCTAAACCTGCCAGGAGAAGGGACACCTTCTGGAGTCATCCTCATGCAAGAGAGACCCACTGAGGTAAGAGAGTCCCGAGCCAAAAATCCTTGACAGAGAAGAACTAACTCTCTAGCCATATAAACCCGAAGGAGTATGGCTGCAGCAACACAAGCCTCCCACCTGTCACTATCCTGGGCAAGATCAATCCAATCTTTTCCATCCTTACCTCATCCATCTCTACGTTTCCTTCATCTTTGTCTTAGTCCTCCTACTGGTCTCTTGCCATCAGGTTTCCCATCAAGAATCCTGTAAACTCTTCTTTCCTCTCCCATTTGTGCCACATGGCATGCCCACCTAAGTCATCTTGATTTAATTATTCTAATAATACTCGGAAATGAATACAAATTATGCAGTTCCAAATTATGTAACCTTCTCCACTCACCTGTCTCCTCATTCCTTTTAGGTCCAAATATTTTTCTAAGGATTTTATTTTCAAATATTCTTAATTTATGTTCCTCTTTTAATGTATGGGACCAAGTTTCACATCCATACAATAATACAGGCAAAATTACTGTTTTGTATATTTTAACTTTTAGTTTCTTAGATATTATACGAGAAGATAAAAGTGTATTTCCTCTTTGCTATCATTTTCATTTGTCAGTATTACTACTAAGTACTTGAATTTGGAAACTAATTCAAACGAGTTGTTATAAATAATTTATATTTGATTAATACCTTACAATTGGATTCGACCTGTAAACATTAGTTTTCTCTTTACTAACTTCCAAATTATCCCTTTAGCTGCTTTTCAAATATTTGGCATTATTCTTAATTATATTCAGACCATTTAATTTTAGTCCTTTATTAGTTTTTTTTACCTTCCTAACAGCATATGCTAAGGCAAAATTAAAAACATTAGATATAATGCATCTTCCTGTCTTAACCCATCATGAATTGTACATTTGTCAGACATGTATTAATACCCGTACGAATTTTACTTTCTGTTTCAATATACCATACTGTTATCATATTAACAAGCTTCTTATGTATTCGAAACTCGAATAATAATTTTATATAATTTATCTCTTTTAACCGAATCATATGCCTTTTTAAAATCAATGAATTGCTTATGGACGTTTTGATTATATTCCCACGTTTTCTCAAGTGTCTGTCTGATGCGAAAAAAAATATTTGTTACGTTTAAATGCACTTTGATAATCACATATAATTTCATTATTAAAATAATGTTAGATAATTTATTATGTGATGCTGAGAGGAGTTAAATTCCACGGTAATTATTTCAGTTCGTTTTATCACCTTTTTAAACACCGGAACAGCGATGGATTTTTTCACTGTTGATGAATTTCCTTTTTATTCCATATTAATCAAATTAATTTATGAATTTGACATATTATCAAATTCCAGCCATATTTAATGAACTCAGCTGGTATTAAATCAAAGACAGGTGCAGACAAACGTTCTAATCACTTAAATCATGTGTCCAGATTAATGGAATGTGCTGGAGAGTCCTTCAGACAGGAAAATTAACTGGCAAAAGGAATCAGTGGGCATTCCCCAGAACGAAAAATTTAGCACGCATACTGCTCAATACACATGGGGGCATTGTTGTTAAAATTAAACTATAACTGAAGTAACGCAACAGAAAATAAAGTACCAGTGAATCAATCAAACTTGGAACAAGTGCGACTGTCTAAGATTCTAGGTGGACGCTCTTACCGCACCCCACATGTTTTATTTACTTGACGCCTGTATGCGAGTCTAATAATGCTACATTCACTGGATCCAGTATGAGGTTCATAAAGATATATTTATGCAATAAGTATATTACAAGTGTTAAAATGTATTGACAAAATGGAATGTAGACTTCTGTATACACCATAATCCTTATAAAGATAACATCGAAAATAAATATATACCTATAAAATCGTCAATTTTCAAGTGAGCGTAAAACTTCTTCGCACACAGCCTTCCCAGCTTCCATGACACCAACTAGCTTCTCGCGGAGTCATTTTCTATCATGGTCTACAATTTAGCTAGGGCGGATGCACTTGCCCGACCTGTCTCACTTACCCCACCCTCCCCTACTTCTTATTTATCTCCTACATGAACATTTGATTGATTGATTGAGAAGGGGTTTTAAGTCCACTTTATGCACAGTAAGGCTAATCGGGACTGGATCTTCAGTTTTAACTGGGATCCGAACCACTATGTGCCTCCACCGGGTATCGAATCCGGGACCCCTTGATTACAAGGCGGCGACGCTACCACTTCGGCATCGGGGAGGCCCTACATGAACATTTAAAACACCATTAAATAGTTGTTCCATCTATTTAAAATATCGCTTGGATCAGCCAAAATTCATGGTTTTTATCTTTTATCAAGTTTACTTTAGGTTGCCAATCCTTTCTAAATTGAGAACTAAAAGTGGTAAACGTTGTAAGTGCCAAAATCGAAAGTGTAGGGAAATCGCATCGTCCCGCACATCAGCCCGTAAGAACGTGCACACTAGTGACTTCTTTACACGCCCTTTCAACTACTTAGAGGGCTACCAGCCACATTTCACGTTAACCACATTATAAAGCATGGCACATTTCACAGTTTAACGTGGAAAACGTTGTTTGAATTATTGTGGCACTTACAGCGTTTACCAATATCAGTCTTCAATTCATTTACACATTCATAATACATTTATTTTTGCTGTTTGTTTCAATTTCGATAATTTTGCTTTTCAAGTAATCTCTTTGTTTTTACTTCTGAGCGTGTGGTTAACCTCCCGCTTTATTCTAGTATGATTGCTTACATTTGTATCATCAGAGTTACTTAACCACTTAAGTCTAGCTTGATTTCTCATTTCTGTTAGGCTGGGATAGAGGACAGCAAGGCCCAGACCGTCGCACAAGGCCTGGAAGGGAAGGTCACCATCCAAGCCCCAGCTATGGACGGCAAGAAGGCATCCGCAAGGTCCTCAGGACGACTTTCTTCAGAGGTAACCCCAAGGAAGATAGGTATCGTCATCTCCTTGGTTGTCTTGTTCCTCCCCGCGACGATCCTATTCTTTCACCTCCTCGCCCCAGATCTCCAGTTAAGGGAGCCAATCGTACATATTGGGACGAATGGCACAGGCATCGACAGATCAGATGAAGTGATAGTGTCGTGTCCAATGGAGGAAGTTACACGAGCTACAGTGTGGTCAGGGTATTATGATGGAGACCGTCAACGACTGGGCGAAGAGACACAAGAGCGCTGCACTATAGAAGTGGAAACCCTAGATACTCCACTCGAGGAGGCTTGCAGGCAAGAGAGCGAGGTAATCCAACCATCGAAAGGAGTGAGATTCGGGAATGCTTCACTCGGAGAAAACAGCTTCAAATCGGAGCTGGTAGATAAGAGCACGGAGGGGTTCGTTTCGTCAACTGGCCATGAAGATGGCTTTCGCGACGTCTCCTCGGGTGCAAGCGAAGAGACTAAACCAAGCCCAACAGAAGGCATCGCGCAGGAGACTGATTACTGTGAGATTCTCAAACCTCCAGAAGGAGATGGTAAGACGCTGTTTTCTCCCATCATCTTAACAGATGGACCAAGAGAAGGTGCGCCGGAACAAGAGCATCTGAATGCTTACAGAGTCCTTTCCCGAAGTGAGCACACCGCTGCTACACACAGTTGTCCGTCCGCAAGGCTAATCTTCTCTTCGCCCTTCGCAACCAAGGATGCAGGGAATGACCATCAACATGACCCGTCTCCGCAGCAAACGCGATCTGCATCTGCAATAACAGAAGAAACGGGAAGTCCACCACTTCTTCTCTTCCGTGTGGAGAGCAGCCACTCCCTGACGGAGTACGACACAGACGAAGAAAGCCCACTTCACGGCTATCCGCCGATCAGACGCAGGCATAGGGAGCAAAGAAACAGTGTTGCTCGGGAGATTTCTGCGTGGTCACCAACAGGTCCACCCTCCAGCCACCGGAGAAGGCTCCAACAAGGCGGACAGTCTTCTGAAGAACTACAGCCAGGCCCTTCAGGAGCGACCCCACCAACCCGACACCCGCAAGGGCCCACGAGGAAAAGGCGCAGAAGAAAGCCAAGGGTGGGTCGACCATTGTCTAAGACGTCGACCCAGAGAGGAAGCAGGAAAGGTGAAGCACATGCTTCTCCCCAAGCGAACGCTGCACTCCACGACCGGGACATAGATCCGCCGACCAGAAGTGACCATGAGCAGATTGGTCCACTCGCCCCAGCCCATGGAACGACAGAGCCACTGGAAACAACCATGGCACCCAACCCAGCGCCATACACTCCCGCCGTGGATGTAGTGGAAGGTCTGACAGTGGACCCCGGTAGTCGTCGCAGAGGCTACCGGCAAGTTCACAGGAAAACGAAAAGAAAGAAAACACAGACAAAAGTCCTTGAAGTGAGCCAGGACTCGGAAGAAGATGATTTAAAGGAAGAATTCACTACGTCTCCTCCAAGTGAAAAGGAGTGAAAACCGACTGACTTTTGGCAAACATATTAATACTAGTGTTAAACGAGTGGAAAAATTGTAAATTCTCGATTTGATGTATCACCAAATTACCCATATTAATAACAATAAACTCTACAACACAAATGGAAATCGTTATACAGTTGAACATAAAATCCCCAAACGTTATTGTATCCCTATATTGATGACTTTAGTCGCTTTCACACTCATCTAAGTTACTGCAACAGTGAGTGTGAACAATGATTTAACGATTTGATAAGCCTTAGGCAGGATTCGAACCCAGTACCTTTCCATCGGCGCACACAGAAGCACCCAAGTTCAGTCAGTGGAAAAAAGAATGCTGCTCTCCATACAATGTAGTATAAAGGGCATTCATTCATTCAGAAAATGTTTTTTGAATAATTTTGGAATTACAGAATATAAGTTACATGGATTTTCTTAAAGGTCTGAAAACGCTAAACTTCCAGCACGCGACTAATTGAAAATGGCCGCCAGATACAAACGCACGCCTTAAAAAATTGTTAAGTGACAATGGTTGGTAGAAATGGTATGGAATGATACGTAATTTATCTAATTTTCTTACAAATAATTCTTTGCGTAGGTATTTTTATATACGCTATCAAATAATTATTTCCATTCCTATTGTTTAAATGAAAGATTGTGTCGTTCAATTGTTAACATATTAAGATAATCATAATAATAAATAATAAGTATAATTATGTCGCTGATCAACAGCAAATCTACTCACTTCCTTCGTAATTAGGGTATAACTCTCAAAATGCTACAACTAACTAACCCTCTAGCCTTCTTAAACCCGAAGGAGTATGGCTGTATTAACAAAGGCTTTCCATCTGTCCCTATCCTGGGCAAGATCAATCCAATCTTTTCCACCCTGACTGATTTCCTTTAGGTTCATCTCAACGTTATCCTTCCATCTTCGTCTTGCCCTTTCTACAGGTCTCTTACCATCAGGTTTCCCAACAAGAATCTTGTAAACTCGTCTTTCCTCTCCCATTCGGGCCACATGTCCTGCCCAACTAAGTCTTCTTGACTTAATTATTCTAATAATACCTGGACGTGAATACAAATTATGTACTTCTGAATTGTGTAACCTTCTCCACTCACCTGTCTCCTCATCCCTTTTAGGTCCAAATATTTTCTGAGGATTTGAAATACTCTTAATTAATGTTCCTCTTTTAATATAAGGGACCGAGTTTCACACCCATAACACTACTAGCAAAATTACTAGGGTTGTTTCGAGTTCAATCCCCGGTTGATGCATATTGGGTAGTTGTTTAGTTAAGACGTTAAACTGTAGTTCCATTCCCATAAGCTTATCTGAGCATAAATTGAACACAAAACAACTTTTGATGAAAGGGAAACTGTTTCTTTCTCTCTCTAACCCCCCTCCCCCACACACACACACAAGTGGAAGCAAAGAAAAGGCGAAAATGTGATAAAAGCCAAATTGAAGATTAGAAATGGAGAAAAAAAGAAAAAATCATGAGATGGAAGGGTGGTGGAGACAGGAGAAAGGAAGAGAGAAAAATATATAATGAAAAGAAATAAATGGAAAAGAACCTATAAAGAGAAAAGATAAAAAAGAGAGAGTTGATAGAAAATTAGAGCAAAAGAAAGAAAAGAGGAGGGAAAGATATACAGAGATAAACAAAAAACAGGAGGGAGAATTTGAAAGAGAGAAAGAAGAGTACAATGAAAGTGATAGCAAAGAAAGATACAAGATCATAGAAGAGGAAAGATAAAATCAAGACATAGCTTGTGGTCGTAACGGCTAATTTATCAAATTCAACTTCAGCCCAAAACAAAGTGAAAGGTAAAACATTGTTAGCGATGGATGATAAACCCATAAAAGAATAATAATAGGTTCACTGCAAATTTGATAATTTCCATGACAATTGCAATTCTCTGTCGCGTGAAGCACGACAAGCAATATTTCATATTCGAGTTGGTGCAACCTCAAAAGTGTACGGCATGTGCTTACGGATTTACATACCAATAACAATGCATTATTACGTCTAGATGGATAAGTGTTATAAAAATGATGTCATTGTTGTTGTAAAACATTAATCGTAGTGTGAGATTTTATTTCACAATAGCAATGTACTCATAACCTTAAACCATAAAGGTATTACACCTGGATTGTCGAAGTCATACTTATTACGGATAAATGATTACTTTACCTACGGCAAGGGAGTGTTTGCAAGCAGTTTCCACGCGCTTTCTGATTGGTCATTTCATTTACAGGTCACGGTTGCTTGGACCATCCCAACAGCGTGGTGGTAAAGTTCAAGAAGTTATCGTTCGATTCCCGTTGGAGACACACTGCACGGTTATTTGTATCCCACTCTAAACTGTAGGTCCAGCCAGTTCCGATTAGGCTATTTGAGCTTAAACGTGCAAATCACACACAGTTCGACAAACGAATTCGGTACTGGTTGCTCAACTATTGTTTAAAATTATGTTCTTAGTGTGTTGTTACACTGACTGCCTGACATGTTCAGCATGTCCGGTAGAATTACTATTAATAACAATTGAAAATATCTCCTAAACCAATAATGCTTGAATAATGATTGTAATTCTTTGTTACAGAACTCGTCAAGTTTTACCACTACACAGAAAAGAAAATAATTACAGCAAAACCTCGTTAATCCGGACTAATGGGGAGGATAAGTTGACCGGTTTAACGATAGTCCGGATTAACTGAAATAACGTAAAAGAACAGTAGAAAGTGCATTTAAACTTCATTTAGAGCAACAATACACGTTTATTATGGTGTATTTAAAGGACATAGGCCTAAATACACTATACGGTACAGTACAAAGTCAACGGGAAACAGAATTTCATCAGTGGTTGACTGCCTTTTCTTTGGGAAGTTCTCTTGTTGACTTCTAGCCACATTTAAAACCTTGTATTCTGATTTTTTTGCCTTTTACCTGTCCAGATTAAGGGATTATCGGGGTCCGGATTAACGAGGTTATACTGTACTACGTGTAGTGAGCGTGTGACTAAACTTATGGACAAAAATGTCTTCCACATTCTGATAGAAAGTTCATTGCTGATTTTAGCGTTCTGAATTTCAATCTCCGATTAGAGTGTGTCTGCTGTCAAATTTGTGATGGCATCCAGCATACATTACAAAAAATTTCGAATACACAAAAAACTAGGTTTACGTGACCTTCGACAGAAAATAATGGATGCTTGACAATCCGTTACACTACAAATGCTGCAAAAAACTTCACAAAGTATCGTCTTGATATTTGTCGGCCCACCAAAGGCCGACATGTGGAGATCTACTGAAAATTAATGAGTTTGCTTAACAGAAATTTGAATTCGTGTTAATGTAGCTGCAGTATATATTGGTATATATTGGTAGTAATTCTCCCTGACACACTATTTTTTATATGTTTTAGAGTGGTGGCAAATTTTAATTTCCTGTGCGTTTCAAAAGTTGCTATTTCAGAGCTTTACAAAAATTGGATCATGTCATGTCAATTAGGGCTGGTAAACAGGCTGTTTTTCTGAAAGGGCGCTCTCGTATTCACGTGTGGACTGCAGAGTGGGCAGCGGTACTGTAGCGTTGTAAGGGGGCGGAAAGGAGTGAGTCATGCGTTGGGAAACCTCTTGAAATCGGATTCGTGAGTCACAGCACAGAGTGGCACTAGAATCATGCCAGAAGAAACAAGAAATGTGGTTTTCCCCGCTCACCCATGCCATGTTGCTTATTGGGCTTCAGGTGTAGTGTGCATGTGGGATTTTCGTGCTGCACGAATGGCTCGCTGGCCTCGTCTACTCTGATTTTAGCTATCATTACTCTTGGAGACCTGGAGTAAAATAATTATTTACAGTAGAGTCCGTGCTACAGTTTCAATGCCACACATAATTCTCAGCACGATTTTCGATTTTCGATGTCTAAATCAAATTTCATAGCGATCCGAGGGAGTAAAGAGTTCTGCAGTTTGGATCTTGGAGAGAAATGAATAAGTACAAGCTATAGACTTGACAACAGGTCTGATACTTTCTTTGACCTGTACTGGGTATTAATCTTGCAAGTTTTTTATCAAACCTTTCGAACCCCAATACCTCTGGTGCGGTAAAAACAACACTTAAATTTCCCTTGATTTAAAATTCAATAATTTTTATAAGCAAAAATAGCATATTTTTTAAATAGAATAATATACAAAATACTAATCACGTTAAACCGTAAATAGTGTCATTTTCATTGAACTGTAAATAAATATGGTAGCTGATATTTGGCTAACTATCATTAAAACCTCTAAAATTTGGCTACAAAGACTGTAAATATTATTTTAAGTTAAAATTATAAAGTACATCCAGAATTTATATTTTCACTGTAAGAAAAGTTACTGAAATTATAATAGTTTCATATTAGGTTTATTGTGTTCAGTTCCAGAAACAAAGAAATGCATATTTACATGTAATTTGTTATTTGCTTTAATCAAACTGTTCAAATGTTTTACAGGTCCGTTTATCAGAAAAAAGCCTTTCTATTTAAAAAAATATGTCTATGTGTACGATGCCAAAGAAAAGATCGATTTAAATAAAAAATATAAAAATATATAAAGAAAACATTATTTTTATCCACCCAGCTGTTAAGAGCGGTGGGGAAGGGGATAAGTAAGTATTTGTATTTTCTTCTTTTGAATACATAAATGTCAAAGAAAGATATGTTATAATATGGGAAAATTCAGAGGTAGAGCATCGATTTGTATATTTATTAATGTAAGTGTAGCCACAACCAGCCATTCTAAGTAATTACATACATTTCCTGGAAGAATCTAACTGTACTTGAGGGACCCAAATTTGTTTCTTGCGGACGCGTACTTTACGATTATGTTACGCCACTGCGTCAAATATTTAATATTTCAAGAACATTAAGACGTAACAACAAAATGAGATTCACAATTATTATTATCATCTAAGCCCTAAAATTCAAAGTAAACTGGTACAATTAATGTGCAACAAAGTGAAAATTGCTAATTAAAAAAGTCAAATTAGCTGTATCAATTGATTACACCAAAGATTTCACACTTGGTGCAATTGACTATCGTTTTAAGATTTGTTGGTGTTGAAACCGATTGTGTCGAAGATCTTGAAGGTAGATACTTTGGGCCCCTAGACAGGATTGTGGTTTAGCGCAGCCCCTTTCCCCCGCTCTATCAAGCACAGGCATTTTATGTGCGTCCTTCGATATTTTCTATTAAGTCATGGTTTGTGACATTTACATCCTACAAATTTTGAAATGAGGAAACAAAGAACGACTCATTAAATAATATTTAAAGGTTCTTATTTAAGGATATTTCAGTTGTCTTACTGTCTAAAGAACATTTTAATAAACGTACTATTACTACTGCCTTGATTAATGAAAATTCCAGCAGCGTGTTACTGTAGCTCTGCCAAGTGTAAATTTCTCTGTCGCGCACTATTAAATATAATTTTCGTCAGAAATTAATTATTATTATAGGCTATTATATAAATATAATAATTTGCTGACGTTTCCTTGATGACTGTATATCGATTCACATTGAAATTTCAAACTTAAAGAACGGATGGAGCCATGCATTCTAATCTCGCCCAGGGACTCGCGATATGTTGCTACGCCACTGTACCTAAGATTTTTGTAACTCCTCAAATTAGTTTCATTATTATGTCAAACCAACTACCAAACATTTTTCCAAATTTGTTTCGAAGGTCTTCAAATAGGTTTGTGTGTCTTGTTCATTTTATGTCACTTTTCTGGTCTTCAAATCGTAAATCTTCTCTCGGTTTCATTTTTACGTTGTTCGTTTGTTGAAATGTGTAAGTAGCATTGCCTGCTATTTGCACCCGTATGAAGATACAAGCTAACAATAATTGTATTTTGCATCGTATTTACTATCAATGCGGTCTGTAGAACTAGATAACTAGCAACAACATTTTTTTTTGTACTGGGTACAGAGTCTGAAGAAAACCTTGCTAGAAGGTTGGAACGTTATGTTTAGTTTATGTTTTAAAATAAAATAAATTTCTGCTTTGGTCAGCATATTGAGTTTTTCATATCATGGAAACAACATGAGCGAACGACGATTTGTTGAAAGAGATGCCAATATTCAAAAACCTTTTATAATGCAAATTCTGATTTTATGTTCCATTTTATGAACCATCGTGCCTTAGTGTTCAAGGGGGGGGTCTTGAGCAACTAATTCGGATATTGAATTGGCAAAATTACACCAGAGAGAAAATCTGCTTGATTGATTGATTCATTTATTTGGTCAATTTATGCACAATAAGGCTAATCCGGACTGGACCTATAGTTTAAAGTGGGATCCGAACCACCATGTGCGTCCACCGGGTATCGAACCCGATTCCCCTTGATTACAAGGCGACGACACTACCACTGCGCCATATGGGAGCACCCCCCCCCCAAAAGTATAATGTAGAACAACCACCAGTAACATGAAGTTCCAAAATATTTACGATGGCACTTTTTGCCAAACTTGGTTCGTACTCCTTTACAGGTGTCAGCAGTGGCGGCAATTAGGGGCGGGGCCGAAAGAGTGTAGTTGTCTCCCCCCCGACTTTTTGAAACTTTTGCACCACGCTAACCTCATGTATCAAGGGAAATTAAACTGTCCTTGCCCCCCCCCCCACTTTTGCACCTTGACCCCTTAGTTTTGGAACCCAATCGCCGCCACTGGGTTTGAGTGATACAAATGTTTTCAACAAGGAATAAATGTCTGCAATTTCAAATTGATAAACCTGAAGAACATTTTAAGTGCTCCAGTTTAGAATCTAAAAGTTGGCAACGGTGACTGCGTGACTCATGTATCTGGAGACGGTGCACAATAGTTACAATGTTGTGTTATGTTGAGTTATGATGAGTTTGTAATGTGAATTTATGAGCTTACGTGTTGTGTTATGTTGAGTTATGATGAGTTTGTAATGTGAACTTATGAACGTACGTGTTCAAAATGAAACATATGACTATCAAATATAGTAAACAGTTTGTAAAAAGTTATGTACCATATCTAAGTTAAAAATACAAGAAATATTAATATTGGAATCTAGTTTTATGTTGATACAAATGTGTAGGTTTCAATAATTTGGCGACCCAGTTTCCAGGATTCGAATTACTAAGTGTTTAGCTATGCGTTTTTCTTAATAATATAGTTAAATAATGACAGATAAAGGGAAAAGATCAACACGAAAAGGACAAACTATCGATGAAAGCTTGATTTCTGACAATGCGGAAATCAATGTTGAAAATTTGGGTTGTTGTAAGGATCCATATAAGAATGCTAAGTGTATAACTTGTCGCAAATGTGGAAAGTTATATCACCATAAATGTCTACAGTTAGCAACGTTACATTCCAGTAATTCTGATACATTTGATCAGTACTTGTGCAAAGTATGCGATCCGATGTTTAGCCAGCATGGGACTGAACACAATAAAGATACTAATTTCAATGCATTATTGGAGACAATAATTCATAAAATGGATGACGTTCAGTTGCAGTTTACAGAAAGTCAGGAGCAGATGAAACAGCAGCTTACAGACAGCCAAGCACAGATGAAACAGCTTACAGACAGCCAAGCGCAGATGGAACAGCAGCTTACAGACACCCAAGAACAGATGAAACAACAGCTGACAGACAGCCAAGAGCATATGAAACAGCAACTCACTGATCAAATGAAAAAGTTTTCTGAAAGTCAGGAGTTAATAACAGCAACTCTTTCAGAATGTTTCAATCAGTCTCTTGTTACTTTTCGCGCTGAACTCCGAGAAGAAATAAAACAGGTGGCTGATGCTTGCAAAATAAATACTAACGCCCTTAAAAATGAGGTTAAAGAGGAATTAAGTGGTGTGCAGTCTAATATAGAATCACTTATTGCAAAGACTTCTTCTCATTAGGAACATCTCGTCGAACTAACGTCACAAGCGGAAGAACAAGCCTGCAATATAAGTGCTGTTAAAATTACACTAAATGAACAACAAGTATCTATTTCTCGCTTAGAAGATGAGATTGGTGTAATTAAAACTAAAATAGGGCACATTAGTAGTACAAAAGTGTTAGCTCCTGAGAATGATAATGCACCAACCGTTGATAAAATATCTGACGTGTCTGAAGCCAATCAAGTCGATGTAAATTCTCAAACTGCACAAACTACTCCAATAACAGCTTTAACTAGAAACCATGTTAAGAGAAAGAAGAAATTTGTTTCTTTTAAAGGCAAAAATACAAACGCAACTTCATCCGATACAGATGTAACAGATTTTGGGAGTGAAGATTCGAATACTACGCATGTAAAGCAAATGTACAAGGGCAAGAGAACGAAGAGAAGCAGATTAGTTAGGGAGCGCTATCAGGCCATCAATAATGTTAATTCTAAACAGTGTGCAAGTGCTTCTTTCACTAATTCATATGTCACACGAGATTTGTGCGGTTGTGATAATTCGTTACAAGGGCAATTTAACACCGGTTCTGTTCACAACACGCCTGACAATTGCACTAGCAATGTCCATGCTTGTTTCCCGAGCTGTTCAACAAATGGTATGACTACGGATTCTATTAACTGTAGCATTCATACCAATTCCTGCCCATTAACAGTTTGCAGAAATAGTTGTGTGTTAGACAATAATTCTGAACGAATTAATGCTACATATAATCGCGGCAGAGGTTTTGGTACTGCCAGAAGTAATGTACACTTCATAAGTCCGAATAATCAGGATAGCACGGTAGTAACTACAGTACCGTTTGACCCAATGACACCTCGTATTCAGAATTCGATGACTTCGTTGAATAACCGTCCTTCACAAGCAATAGTAACTGGCTGTAATGAGACTATGCAACGCATATTAAAAGTGAGTGACTTGAACCTACTCCCAAAGTTCGGGGGAAATTTAGAGAAACAAAGTCCTAGAGACTATATTGATCAGTTAGTTTCAACATTCAATCTAATGGGAGTTCCGAGGAATACAGGTTGAATAGTATATACAAGTGTTTTTACGGCAAGGCATTGTTATGGTATAATTCTCATAAGAAGAGATTTTCATGTTTTCAGGATTTCGTAGGAAAGTTTTTGCATCATTATGCTTCTGAACAAGTAGTACAAGCACAATTGGCAGCTCTACGAACAAGAAAATATGATCCTAATGTTGATGAAAACTTAGCTACTTTTGCATTAAAACTCTATTCTGCCTATTCAAATTTGGAAGAAGACCCATCTGAATCTGATATGATTCAGTTAGTGTTGCGACAAATACCGAGAAATGTGTCAGAATATGTGTCATGTCATGACATACCAAGTATGGACAGACTGATATCTATTTTAGACAGAATTGATTTGGTTCATTCGGGAAAAAACAAATCTTTTAGAGTTCCAGAAGACCAGGAAGAATTTATGAGAAGAAATAAGACAGCCAAATATCTGAACAACAAATCCAAACAATCATTCAATGTTGGACAAGTTTCTGTCAAAACGCAAGATTTTCGTAAGACCAGGAATTTTACATCTTCCCAAAATGCCGAACCTACAACAATTGGTGGTGCAAGTAGATTTTCGAGCAACGTTCAGCAATCAAATCCATGCTCAAATCAACAGATCCAAAATACTTTACGAACGGATGAAGGCTTTTCATCTCCGAATAGTGTTCAACCAAATACACAAAGTGGTTATAACAGACGTCCAGTAAGGAATCAACGGGGTAGATGTAATTGGAACACAGTACGAAGCAACACTGAACAATCTAAACAACAATCTCAACCTTCTTTAGCTGAACCGTGGTTAAGGCCTTCGCAGAGTATGCAGGTGAATCCATCTGTACCTTTACCTCAGTGGAATGCAAATCATTTAAATTCCATGGTGCAATATCCTACTCAACCGTGGATATTCTCTCCCTGGACTACACCATTTACTTCTTGCAGTACTACAGTAACTCAGCCAAGTATATATCCAGCGAATAACTTTATGGTATGGTAATAATTCCAATTTGTTACCACAACCTGGGACTAGCAGTACCGTGACCCAAAGTCAAGTACCTTCGAGTAGTGGAGTGTGCAATTTAACAGGAACGACTGCTAATACAAGTGAACACTCATCCTTAAACATGTAAGGCAGAGTAATGAGCTCCGGTTCCTCTGTCCAGTTAATTACAAGGAGCATATTCATCACTATACTCCAACATCAATTGAAGATAATCTCAATTATCAGAGCAACACATCTATTGTTCCCAACCATTCGGAAAAGGAAGTTCTTACTATAAACTTTGTACTCGATTGGTATGAAGCTGAACCAGAATGGGTAATGGACGATGACGGTGTTCTTGTTTCAAACAGAAGAGTTATTGTGTTGCCAGGTCAAATTTGTGACTTAACCATTAACTGTATTATTGATTGTGGGAGTCAAGCAAATTTAATGGATTATGCAACTTGGTTAAAATTGAAAACTATTATTCCCACTGCTAGATTAGATTCAGTGGATAATGTTAAATTATTTTTTGCTGGTGATAAAAGATTTAGAGTTATTGGTTCTAAGAATATTAGTTTAATAATAGCTTCAGAGCACTTTCATATAGAGTTATATGTTATTAAGCAGTTACATGCTGAAGTAATATTAGGATTGCCATTTCTTTGGCGCTTCGGAGCAATAATTGATTTCAAGAAGCAAAACATCACATTATCAAGTGATAAGGGAGTTCAATCTAATTATGTTTTAGAAACGACTGACACATTCCCTTCATGTTCTCTTCAAAGTAACTTTGTAACATTTTATAAGAATTCTGAGGAAGAAGAGGATGAAAACTACTTAGCATCAGAAACCGATCTTAAAGCTTCTTTAGCTGATAATAGTTTGTTGATTGCTACTGATGAAATGTATGATTTATTTTTTAAGTTATTGTTAAGTTTCAGAACATTGTTTTCTGATAAACCAAGGCAAGCTAAAGTAGAGCCTTACGAGATTAAATTAAATACAACAGAAACAATTGTGGCTCCCATATATCCTATACCTATAGCTCGAAGAGATTATTTGGAGAAGGAACTCACTAAACGGAAGTCTTGGGGAGTCATTCAAGAATCGTCTTCACCTTATTTAAATCCGCTACATATAGTACCAAAAGCTGGTGGACAGTGGCGGCCAGTGGTTGATTTTCGTCGTTTAAATAAACATGTGATATCTCCTCTAGTTCGTGTGGAACCGATTAATGAACTACTTCAGAGATTCCAAGGAGCTACAGTGTTTTCAACCTTGGATTTATCGTCGGGTTATTTCCAAATTCCACTTACAGAGTGCTCTTACAAGTATACAGCATTTTCATACAGAGGCCGACAGTACGTGTTTAAATTCTTGCCGTTTGGCATAACGTCAGCTGTATCTGTTTTTGTGGAAAGAATGAATCAGATTTTTAATCCATCTACAAGTTCGTTCCTCATCTGTTACATAGATGATCTTCTTATATTTTCACCTGATTTGTCTTCTCATTATGAGCAATTGAAATATGTGCTACAGACACTTCATAACATAAATATGTCTGTAAAATTGTCTAAGTGCAGGTTCATTAGGACTGAAATTAAATTTCTAGGACATATAATATCTGACACCGAAATAAAAGTAGATCCGGAGAGCAATAAGGCAATCTCCGAATTTCCAATTCCAAAATGTAAGAAGGATGTTCGTCGTTTTCTGGGTTTGGCTAACTGGAGGAGAAAATTTGTGCGAAATTTTGCAACTGCTGCAGCTCCTTTGTATCAATTACTGAAAGGAAACTCAAACTGGTGCTGGACGGAAGATCAACAGCAGTCCTTTAATAACCTAAAGAAATTAATCCTATCATCTTCATCATTAGGACAACCTGATTTTAATAAGGAATTCTGTATTAATGTTGATGGTTCTAAGATCGGCGTAGGAGCAGTACTTTGGCAAACTGATGAAGATGGAAATGTAAATGTCATTCAGTATGTCAGTCGCACTTTGAAAGGAGTTGAAACCACGTACAGTACACATGAAATAGAATGCCTTGCTATTCTTTATGCCGTGGAAAAGTTTACCGTGTATATTACTGGAAGACATTTTACAAAATACAGTGACCACAAATCGTTGTGCTGGCTTGAATCAGTAAGGACACTGAACCCTAGATTGAACCGATGGGCACTTAAGCTACAATCATACAACTTTACAATCGAACATGTATCTGGTTCTCAAAATCCAGTTGCTGCTACGTTAAGTCGTTATCCAATTAGTAAATCACCAGTGACTACGATCAAAGAACTGTATGTAAATCACGTAATCTCTGATATAGAACCCAATTTCTGGCGAAGTGCACAAGAGAAAGATCTGCTTTGTTCGTCGTTAAGAAGAAAATTGGAGTCTCAAGAAGTAAATCTGATAATTAAAAGGAAGTATTCCGTTCATGATGGCATACTATTTTTCAAACCTTATGTAGATGATGATTGGAAGATAATAGTTCCTAGTGCTTTAATTGGAGATGTTTTGTATAAACAGCATGATTTAGAGGGACATTTCGGCTATTTTAAAATTTACGATTTTTGTAAAAGGTTTTATTATTGGCCTAAAATGCGTAAAAGTATTAAGGACTATTTAAGAAACTGTCTTTCATGTGCAAGGGATAAGCAATGCACCTTTAAAATTTCAAAGGAAGAATTACATGTGTATTCAACCAAACCTCACTACTTACTTTCAGCCGACTTAATTGGTCCATTACCTTTGTCTAAAGGTTTCCAACATATATTAGTCATTGTAGATGTAATGAGTAAATTTGTGATGGTTTATTGTCTTCGACGTGCAACCTCAAAGGAAATAATTAACAAATTTGGAATTTACTTTAATCATTACCCAAAGTGTAAGGTAATTCTCACCGAAAATGGTTCGCAATTTAAGTCAACTGAATTTAAAAGTTATTTGGATTCTGTGAGTGTTAAACATGTGTTGACTTCACCATATGCATCTTTTGCCAATCCTGTCGAACGTTACAATAAAGAGCTGGTGAGACTATTGAGAATGTTTTGTAAGTATAACCATAAACTTTGGTTTAATTATGTGAATATTGTCGTTCATCTATTGAATAATTCAAAATCGGAAACAACCGGTTTCACACCATCTGAACTTTTTATGCATGTTGATTATCACGATGAAATAATAGACAAAATAAGTTGGCCTGATGACTTGAAACATTTACCCTGGAAGACAAAGTGTATAATGGCTGAAGCAAATATAAAACAGAAAAACCAAAAGATTAAAAGGGATTTTAATGAACCTAAGCATCCGATAAAATCTGGTGACCTGGTTCTTGTTAGAAACCATCTTAAAAGCAAAGCTATTAGTGATAGCATTCACAAATTTTTCAGCTTGTATGTTGGTCCTTATCAAGTCAAGGAAGTTAAGAATAACCAAGCACATTTAATATCATTGTCGACGCCAGCAAAGGAACAAAAGCAGAACTTAACAAATCTTAAACTTTTTAATTGTACAGAAGAAAAGAGAAGAGAGCTATTGAAAGAAAAAAATGAGTAACCCAAATGATTTTTGTGTATAATGTTGTATTTATTTTCTTTGTTCTCAATGAAATATTGGTGTATATTTATGAAAGTCATAAATTTTGCTTCTTTGTATAAAGAGAATATGACAAAGAAAATTGCCTAAATTATGTATGAATGGCATGCTTGAACGCAAATATTGTATTGCGTTAGTGTTTGTAGAAAGCACTGTGTAATCGTGCCCTTTTTATTGTAAATTTTCTTATTGTTCGACAATTTAATGTATATTGATAATTGTCTCACTCAGAAAATGTCTCCTAAGAGAGGGGATTATATTGTGACGAGCACAATAGTTACAATGTTGTGTTATGTTGAGTTATGATGAGTTTGTAATGTGAATTTATGAACTTACGTGTTGTGTTATGTTCAGTTATGATGAGTTTGTAATGTGAACTTATGAACGTACGTGTTCAAAATGAAACATATGACTATCGAATATAGTAAACAGTTTGTAAAAAGTTATGTACCATATCTAAGTTAAAAATACAAGAAATATTAATATTGGAATCTAGTTTTATGTTGATACAAATGTGTAGGTTTCAAACCCGATACCCCTTGATTACAAGGCGACGACACTACCACTGCGCCATATGGGAGCACCCCCCCAAAGTATAATGTAGAACAACCACCAGTAACATGAAGTTCCAAAATATTTACGATGGCACTTTTTGCCAAACTTGGTTCGTACTCCTTTACAGGTGTCAGCAGTGGCGGCAATTAGGGGCGGGGCCGAGAGAGTGTAGTTGTCTCCCCCCCGACTTTTTGAAACTTTTGCACCACGCTAACCTCATGTATCAAGGGAAATTAAACTGTCCTTGCCCCCCCCCCCACTTTTGCACCTTGACCCCTTAGTTTTGGAACCCAATCGCCGCCACTGGGTTTGAGTGATACAAATGTTTTCTACCAAGGAATAAATGTCTGCAATTTCAAATTGATAAACCTGAAGAACATTTTAAGTGCTCCAGTTTAGAATCTAAAAGTTGGCAACGGTGACTGCGTGACTCATGTATCTGGAGACGGTGCAAAACCGGAATGAGCGTTCGCTGAAGATAAGCGAGCTTCGTCTTGCAAGGCCTTCCAGTTACTCGTGGGCTTTCGATGCTTGACGGGTCAAAACTCAGGTCTATGGTTTTACTTGCCCGCCCGACCAGCCAGGCGGGCCTAGTAAGCGATTCTGACCGATATGCAGCCCTCTGGTTTAGAAGTTATCAACAGCTTGTTTTGAGTTATTTTTTTAATTCTTGAGGCTCTTATTGAGTCAAATAAATTGCACGAACATGGTGATGTACATTTTGCACGGTAATATTCATGGATCCCACGGTACCATCGAGAAACAGTGTAGAACACATATACTGGATGAACTGTACAGCCACAACCATTCATGGCCCGACACACAGGCGTAACTTGGCGGGGGCAAGAAAATTTACAAGTTAAGGATACTTTTGTTGACATCCTAAGACCTGAGGAGGTAAGTAAAAAATAATAATATTTATGATTTCCCAAATGTAACAGTTATTAAGCAAATAATGCTGGACACTATTCTTATGGGATGAAAAACTTTTCAATTCTGCCCCCCCAAAAGTTAAGCCTCAAGTTCATACCTGCCCCCCCCTCCCAAAGTTAACTTCCAAGTTACGCCCATGGTCCGACATTTGCACAGCACTGGAGAAAAAGTACACAAATAATTTTATGTTGGCCACTCAAAGTGTCAGTCTCAGCTAACTCTGGCATGATGTAGATGGTCCACAGCAAAATAATCCTCCCTTTCAGTCTGTTTTCTATCACGTTACTTGGGAACCACACCACATGACAGTAGACTACTCTGACGAAAACATATATAACCAGCTGATGTGGTTTAAAAGTCCCAACCATTCATCAAGAATATACATTAAGATGAAGCCTCCCATTCCAGCAATGTTCATTCACAACAAGAAACATGCAACAAGGAAACGTCTATATTCTCTCACTCATTCATTGTTAATTGTTAAATAGAACAAATCAGTTTAATAAGAGATCTTGTCAAATAGATACCTACTTGTTCTTTGGGCCGAACCTGCAAAGAACTATGCGTGATTAATACAAGCATAAATTTGAGTTTTGCGCCATCTTACTATTTTTGGGGAAGATTAGTCACTTCTGCCCCCTCCACCTCAAATATTTACTTTCAGTTAAGCATTATTGTTTTAAATGGATAGAGATATATGCAATTATATACATCACAAACACACACGCACACATACAGGCACACACATACGCATGTACACGTGAAAGGTTGATTGGAATTCCAAAGAAGACGGACCATGACATGAGTAAACTAAGCGAAATTTTTATTCTCAGAAAACTATTATTAAATTAGCACCTGAATAATTTTGAATCCGCTATAATTTTTTCGTTAACTTTTGTTGACCCAGTTTGGCGTAGGAAGAGTAAATGCACAATTGATGTTGTTCTTAAAATGAATGGTAGTAGAAAATGGAAGGCAAAGAAGCGAGTAATGGTGGCTTCGTCAACTGCAAAACCTCCTCAAATTCACTGGACTATGAGGTTTGGGATAGTAGATACTTGTCGGAGGACGAGGACAATTCCTGCTCTCTTGCTTCTGCATTCCCCACGACTCTGCTTGATTAGGGGAAACTATATACACAATTCACCCACCCCCCCACACACACCCACATATATATAAAGTGTAAGGTGCTCCCCTGTGCTTTGCACCACGCCATGAAGAGGCGTATAGGGCCCCAAACTTTCTTGATCTCGGCCGAGTTGGGTGATCTGATCAGCACCATGCCTCTGGCCGCCTTTACCCCCCAGAGTTTCCTCCAGGTACCCACTTTCTACGACGCTGGGTGGGCGCCGGAGTTGCTTGAACAGGTTGAAAAAGTCCCGGTTCTCCCGCTAGGGATATATATACACATATGTATAAACATATATACAATTTACATACTGTCCCACTGCTTCAAGGGTAGTTACTAGAATTTTCAAATATCACACTGATAAATGTGTGTGTGTGTGTGTGTGTGTGTGTGAGAGAGAGAGAGAGAGAGAGAGAGAGAATGTACACATACAAAAATACTTATAACATTACTATTTTTATACATGTATAAGTATAGTAAATATATTTACTTGTGTGTGTGTGTGTACAGGGCTATCAATTTCCTCTATGGCAGAGCGGTTAGCACAGGTAACTCGGGTTGGAATCCCGGCCTAGCACATGCATGTTCTTTGTGTTTTGTCCCTTCATCAATTTTGACACATTGTCACTCATCCTCATCTTTACGATTAGCCAAAGTGGCAGAAAAGGGACTTAAAACAACCCAATTCAATCAAGCAGTTTGCGTTTTTCAATCTCCTATCTTCCCCAAAGTAATGTGAAGTCGACTCCACTGATTCATTGATAGTGTTTCGTTTGTTTCTAGTATTTAAGTGACTGTTGCTATACTTGAGGAATTGTTTTCAAATAAATTGTATTGAAGTTTTCGCTCACACACGTCGTTTATTAGTAGATAAATTTAGTGCTCGCTTACCTATGTCATCCTTTATACCACGTCCATCCTCCTGCACAGATGAAACACGAATATCCACGAGACCATTCCCTTCCGAATCGGGCTTGGCGAAGCGAATATCCAGTCCCGGTGGCACATTGATCTTCAAACCGTAAGTGTCCACAAGATTGGTCACCTCACTCATCACCGATCCGAATTCTGTTTGATCCACACTCCTGGATGCTACACCCTTCGCGTCACCAGCCATGGATCCGTTGGCAGCCTCTCTCACCCTGACCAGCTCAACACCATCGAAGAACTTGTAGGATTTCACCCTTTGGACATCTCGCAATGCCCTCTTGACGGCGGTAAGCGTGCAGTTGACGTCAAAGTTGTAAATGCATGCTGAGAGCGTCGCTGTAGACCCAACGCGAACAGCCACTCCGAGCAACAAGAGCAAACACACTTGTAGAGACAACATGTCGAACAGTCACAGTTCACAACTGAACAACCTGCAGGTGCTCTTAACCAGCTGCGCAACAGACCACGATTGCGGAAGGTCCTTGAAGATCTCAAACCATTGTTAACAGCAATGGTCTATATATTTGAAGTGGTTTTTTCCATCCTTCTGGCAATTGAATCGTAAACAATATATTTTATGCGTTCACCGTTAGGCAATTAGGAGAAGGGGCCAGACACAAAGTTAATCACCTCAAAGATAAGGACCGTGTCGTTCCCCCAAAGGGATCATAAAACAGTACGTCACCCGCCAATGAAATCGCACGTCACGCGTCAGGGGATCCCCCCAAAACAAGGTTACACATTTTTAATTGCCCCCTGTACGGCTTCCCAGTCAAATATGGTGAGTTTCACGGATCCCTATCGCGACAATTCTACAGACAACCATCTCTTTTCCTGCATTATAATTAAAAGTTATTCCACAATAAACTCGATACTGTGTCTTCACTGAAGACTAATGTTCCATGTCGTGAGTATATTGCAAACAAACCTTGACCAACGCACTGTGATGCATCTCAGATGTACTCCTTTCAAGAAAGTGAATTCCATGTTTTCCTTTCCACAATTGTCAGGTGTCAGTGTCAGTAAACAGGCATTATTACAAGTCTTCAAATTGCCAAACGTCAAGGTCAAACTTGTAGAAGCAAGATCTAAAGATGTTTGTACACGATCAAATGAATCACGAACAAGCCGTTGAACGCTTAAAATCGACAATTGAAAGTCGTTGAAGAGGAAAACTTGAATGGTCCGAAATTGCACATGTACACGATCAAAGAAAAATTGGACAAGTTCACATTTTGCAAAAAAACGTGGCAGTGTGTACGGCATAAAAAGAAATAAATAAACTAGCTATTAGCCGTAACAAAGATAATAATTTGATTTCCAAAGGAAGAAGTAGAACATATAAGAAACTGTAAATAGAAATTCTTGGACCTACCTTGCATCCAACGAGAAAATGACGTGGTCTATGACGTCATATCATTTTAAGCGTTCAATTCAACGACTTGTTCGTGAGTCATTTGATCGTGCACAAACAGCTTAAAGCTAAGGAAAAGGGGAAATTAACTTAAGGGGAATAGTAAGCACCAAGAGAAGACACTTCAATAGAAGCAGTAAGCTTTAAGTAATGTTAAAAGGAAAGGGTTACAGAAGTCTTAAAGAGGAAATTCGGTATAAAAGAGAAATAAAAACAAGTAAGGAAAAATAGGAAATAAAATAGGAAAGCACAGAAAATTGGCTATAATAGAGAATAAGTAGGCAATGAAAGAGAAGAAACAGGCAAAGAAATAAGCAAAAAAAGATGAAATAGAGGGAAATTGACATTAAGAAAAACTTAAGCTATATTGAGTTACAATAGGATATGAAAGAGGAATCTAGCTTCTAAAGAGGATAATATAAATGGAATAGAACAAGTAGGCACCAAAACAGAAAAATTGGTTGTAAAGAGGAGAAATAGGCAATAAAATAAAAACATTTGCTACATAAGAGAAAAATTGGTTGTAAAGAGGAGAAATAGGCAATAAAATAAAAACATTTGCTACATAAGAGAAGAATGTACAAAAGAGAAGAAGTTGGCAATAAAACATGGAAATTAGCTTTAAAAGAGGAAAACTTGTCTCGAAAGTGGACGTAGAAATTTCGAAATGGGCAGTAAGAAGAGAAAACGAGCCATAAAATTGAGAAAATACATAGAAAATAGATAAAATATACAGGAAATATAGAAAATTATGTATTAAATTATAAGATATTTGGTTGTAAGGAAGAAATACGTTACAATTAAACGAGGGGAGATATAGTATACAAAGAGAAATTTACGTTAGGAAAATGGAAGAAAATGTACTAAAAGAAGACGAAAAGTAGGATAATATAATTTTTGTGTCTCTTCATTGTTTTATATTTTAGTAATGTTGAAGGTTTTGCTAATCAGAGATATTCGATTCTCGGACACATTCACTACTTTGAGAATGATTTATTCGATTTGATTAATTATGATTAATTATTTGAAGTACCCAGTGGAACGACAAACATTAAAACATGCAAGTGACATACGATTGACTATTAAGGGCGTCTCTTGTGGAGAAATTTGAGCAAATATTTTATTCCACGCTTCATACGTGTGCATACGAGCAAATCACTCGGTATTATTTTTTTCTGAGCTTAATTATTCTACGGTATCACCTTTCATGATAAATGTCACAGATTACTCACAACCCAATGGAAAGTATGTATCCTTAAGGTTTATTTGACATTTTAATGTTTAAATTTCAAAGGAAAATCTCATTACTTCTTTTGTCCTAGTGCCGACGCGAAACGACTCCAACAATGCACATGCAATAATGAAAGTAAGCGTGTAATTGATTTTCATGCACGATCATGATGATCTTCGAATTGGAATACAGTGAATTCCTGACAATTACACAGCTTGTCATATGTGATTGCTGATGAACCCGGAAGCATGGTACACAGTGGAGAGTCACGTGTCTGCGACAGTCAATCCGCGTCCTTTGTACTGAGGCTGCTTCTTGCGAAGGTGTGGCTACCAGGAATTCTGACAACGTCATTGGTCTGTCGCTAGCAGTATTTCTATCCTTGCTCCGTGCCCATCCGACGTCGTAGATGGCGAGTTGTATAGTTGGTTGCTTATTTCGTAATTACTACAGTTTGTGTGAAGATGGAAACATTCCTTCTATTATTATTATTTTTATTATTTATTATTATTAAAGTAGGGTTACAATTAAGCTTACAATTTTCTTTACATTGATTCTGAACTACAAAAACAGCTTTTTCCCCTACATGAATTAATATACAGTTATGCTATTTGTTTATAAGTATACATAATATGGAATATTATAAATTTATAGAATTGAAAAATATATGAAGTACAATGAAACATTTTTGCAGCTACGTTATATGAAGGAGGCAATGAGGTAGATGAAGCACGGTGTCAGTATTCATAGATAAATGTCCTAATCTGTTTAAATTTGGCCAAATTTCTCTCCTTTCTGCAATTTACAGGCAGTTGGTTCCACGCTTTACTTGCCAGAGATGACATGGATTTTGATCCGTATCTTGTCTTGTTACATTTTGGTACTCGGATACTGTTGGTGTTTTTGGATCGCAGATTGGGATAATGTATATTACTAGATATCATTACTCTGTCCCTTTATAAGTGGTGGTGCGTGTTAATTGCCTGGTGAATTTTTAGTAGAAATGCATATTTTCGCCTAGATTCCAGAGTGGGTAATTGGAGCTCTTCTCTGCTTGCACGTGAATACGAATAGTCCAATTTTTCATTTTCTCTAGTTTCGTGGTGTTATTTCTATTAATTCCATAAAGTACAGAGGAACAGTATTCAAGTAACGGCCTAATAAATGCTTTGTAGAACGCTAATTTGTGGGCAAGGTGTACATATTTGCAGACAAGTTGAAACTGTTTGATTCTAGGTGCTGCACACCTTTCTTTCACATGTTGTGAAAAGGATAAACTCTTATCTAGGTGCATACCGAGATATTTTAGAGATTCACATGGTTTTATATTGAAATTACCTATTTTAATGTTGTAAATTAGCGTATTGTTATTGTTTTCACTGGATAGTATTAATACTTAGACTCCTTCACTTTCAACATGTTAGATTAATAACACTCAAGTACTTCGGGCATGTTTTTCTCAATATTTGCAATTGCTTTTTCTAATTTGCTTGACGCGCAGTACAGGAGACAGTTATCTGCGTACAAATACAATTCAAACCCAAATTTCCTGTCTGCGATGTCATTTACAAACATGTTAAACAATTTAGGACCTAGAATAGATCCCTGCGGTACACCGAAAGATACATTTAAACTGTTTGAAATCGATTTGCCTACTTTTGTGTCGATACTCCTATTGCATAAATAACTTTCGATCCAGTTGCATGCAGGGGCAGAGAAATTGAATTGCTGATGTATTTTTTGTATTAATAAATTTGGTTGAACACTGTCGAATGCTTTACTGATGTCTAGAGAAAAAATGCCTATGTATTGCCTTCCTTTACGATCTAATATATTTCGCCAGTTATGTATCAATTCATGCATGAGTAATTCTGTCGAGCGATTTTTTTTTCTAAAAGCGAACTGTCTGTCTATCAGTAGATTGTTAGAATGTAAGTATTGTTCTAATTGCTTGTCTATTACCTTTTCAAGAATCCTACTTAATGAGGTAATTTTTGATATGGGCCGATAATTATTTACTTGCGTCGTTCTACTGCTAGTCTAGAACTAGAGTATGCTGCATGAGGTTTGATTTGGTGGAGTTGTGTGAATGACAGAATGTATGAATAGACCAGTAACAAACAGTTTCAAAGTTATTTCTGAATTTTGTATCCAGTAAACTTAGTTGTTGGTGCCATAGTTCCCCTGTGTCTCTGGTACTACATAACTTGGCAAATCTTCGTTTTCTACGTAATCAGTTCCTTAATCAACATTTTCCATGTTTACAATTCTTTTTCTCCTTTCATCTCTCATGTCCCTCTTTTTCTCTTAATAACATATCTGTTATAAGTAGTATGATTGACTGTATTATAAACTCGAGAAATGATGAGCCCCCCTCATGCAGATTTGTCTACACTTAAAACAAGCTCAACATGCCCATATGAGCTTTTTGCTCAAGTGTGGAACCCTGTCTAATCCAAGATTTTTGTAAAAATGCCCTCGGGAATTTCCTGTGAAATGATGAGCCCCCTCAGATTGATTTGCCTACACTTATAAAAGTTGCATCAGCCAGATTTTTGTCCATAAGCTTGTTAATTTTTGATATTGTTTTGGACATACTTAAAATTAAGCCAAAAACCTATACCTACCCACACATATTTACTTCCGGTTTAAGTTTAATTGGATACCAGGTTCAATTTGTTTATCTAATATTAAAACAATGCAATTCTTCTAGAATTGCTCTGTGACCCTCCCATTTCTTGCATCATATGTTTGCATGTTTCAAGTGATTCTCCTCTGTGTTAGTGTTTGTTTAGATCAAAGTGATTAATGTGCACAATTCCCGACACGGTAGTATTGAATTTTTGCTTTGCATCTTTCAAGTGATTCTCCTCTGCGTCAGTGCTTACAGAAATTTCCGAGTATTGAAGCTTTGCGTGCAAACAAAATTGCATCAGCCAGTATTGTGAGAGTGGCTGAGGAGAACAGATGTGTTGTTACAGTGCTTCTCATACTTACAGGCCTGTTTGGTTTAATATATAATTATTCATATTAAATATATTTCAGATATATTGAACAATAAAAAATCTGATATTTGTTACATCCAGCTTGTTTGTTGTAATCCACTCTTATTTAGAGTCAGGCTTATATCTGTCCCAGCCTGTTATACAAAAAATCAATACATAACACAGTGCTAGGTCATTGCCATTCTAGACATGCATGTCCGTGCAGGTATTTGTGGAAGGTCAGTTTAGATCAATATTTATTCTCTTTTTCCACTTGTAGGCTATTGGCTTTACAACCTGTCATAATAAGCATAGAGTTTTGGTTTAAAACCCAAAAAATTTTATATAATAAACCGAGGATAAAAATTAATAATATTAACATATTAAATATACACAAGAAATAAACAAAGCACACAGCTGAACCCAACTGATATTTTTATTAAGTATAAAATTTTGATTTGAACCCCAAGAAATTGTATATAATAAACAACAACAAAAATGCCGAATCAAAAATATTGCAATCAGTGTAATAAGAATATATCCAGCCCCAATTGGGCCAGACACGAAAGAAATTGTAACCCAGACAAATGCAGAACTCCCATTAAAATATGTCCTAAATGCAATAAAAAATATAGCATGGAATATTTCACATATAAACATAAAGGCACTTGCTCTGTACAGTCATCAACATTGCCCCCACAACCATCTACATCTGCTCTGAAAAGGAAGCATGAAACACCTGTTAATGCTGGACCAGCAAAGCAGCCACGCTATGCACCACCCATCCATAGCAGTTTTAATGGTCAATTAAGAGATCACTGTTTTGTATCAGAGCCAAGATGTGATATTAAGAATTTTTTGAACAGTATAAATTCTGATGTGCAGGCAATTCTAAATGCACAAAATGGCTCTTATAAGATGTCCCTCAAATTGTTTACACAATATAAGAAGCCAAATGGCACAAAATTTACACAGCCCCACATAACAGAAACTGTACCTGTATATTCAAATGCAAATTCAGAGAAAATAATAAGCAGTTTAATAGATCAATTAAATATTAAACACTCTGAATTTGCAGCAAAAGAGTCTGGATGGAGCCTATGCGGTTCTCCACACAAGTTATATGTTAATATTTCTGAATTCAGCCCATTACAAGGATCTACATATTTGCCATTACCTGCCAATATTAAAAACAAAAGAGCCGTGGTCAATATTGAAAATACCGACCAGAAATGCTTTTTGTGGTGTATTTTAGCTGCTTTGTATCCAGTTTTAAGGAATCCTCAGAGAATAACTTATTATAAACAGCATGAACATATTTTTAATGAGGCAATGGAGGGTTTAGAATATCTAATGTCTGTTCACAATATTGATAAATTTGAAAAAAAGGCCAGGCACATCAATGGCAGACAATTATCTATTAATGTATTTACTTGTTCTACTGGCCGTGACAATTGCTTGATAGCACCTCTCAGAATCAGTACATTTGATGATGATTCTGCTGTTCCGATTGATCTGCTCTTAATTGAAGGGGATGGCACATATCATTACACTCTGATACATAATCTTGAAGCTTTAGTGAGAACACAACTAGACAAATCCAATACAATATTCAAGTTGTGCAGAAGATGTTTAACTGTATTTTATGGTCAAAAAATGGTGAAAGGGGTTCGGGAAGAGAATGCAGAAATTGCCAAAAACAAGTTAATTGAGCATCTGAAATACTGTGGCAACTATAAACCTGTTCATATGGTGATGCCAATGCCAAGTGAAAATGCAAAATTCAAAAAGTTTGAAGCCTTGTTGGAACACCCAGCATATATAGTCTGTGATTTTGAATCAAATCTCAAACCTTTTGCATTCTGTAGCCCAGATCCTGAAGAATCTTCAATTACACCATACCAGCTACATGAACCTTCCAGCTTTTACTATGTGATTGTACAGGATGGTGTAGTTAGTAAAAAAGATTCATACATGGGAGCAGATGCCATCAAAAAATTTGCACATAGAATAGAAAATGAGTGCCGTGACATAGCATCTAATGTCTTATTAAAATCAAAACCCATGTTGCCTTTAACAGAGAAACAGATTGAAGATTTCAACAATGCAGAAAAATGCCCGGTATGTGATTCTGAATTTTCAGATACAAAAATCAAGGTGAAACACCATTCTCATACAGATGGTAAATTCAAAATGGCCCTGTGTAATAGCTGCAATATTCAGATCCAGAGACCAAAATTTATCCCTATATTTTGCCATGGAGCATCCAATTATGATTTTCATCATCTGATCAGATATGAGGGGTTTGACAAGCAGAATTTAATTATTTTAGCTGAAAATGATGAGAAATATATTGCTATTAGCAAAATAATTAAAGTTAATGCTGTTCCTATTCACATAAGATTTCTTGATTCTTACAGAATTTTATCGGCTAGCCTGGCTACACTGGCCACTCAATTATCTGATGATCAATTCAAAATCACATGTGCTTTGTTTCCAAATCAGGACCTGAAATTAATTAGGCGGAAGGGGGTATATCCATATGATTATGTTACAGATTTTTCTAAATTTGATGAGTGTGCTCTGCCACCAAAACAACAGTTTTGCAGCAAAATCAGAGGATCTGGAATCACTGATGATGATTATCACCATGCCCAGTTGATGTGGAACAATTTAAAATGCCAGACATTTGGTGATTATCACATGGCATATTTAAAACTTGATGTGACCCTCTTAGCTGATATATTGCAGGCATTCAGAAAATCTTCCATGAAAAATTATGAACTGGATCCAATATATTTTTACAGTGCCCCGGGCCTAGCATGGTCTGCAATGTTTTTAAATACTAAAATGCAATTGGATCTGATCCAAGATCAAGATATGTATCTGTTTATGGAACAATGTATAAGAGGAGGCATGGTGCAATGCTCTCAGAGATATGCCAGAGCAAATAACAAATATAATCCTGATTATGATCCTGCACGGCCATCAAATTATATATTGTATGTGGATGCAAACAGCCTGTATGGTTATGCCATGATGGAAAAATTGCCACATGCAGGGCTTGAATGGGTTGAAGATTTCAATATTGAAGATCTTAAGGATTTTGATGACAGTAACTATGGCCTCTTCTTAGAGGTTGATCTGACAATTCATGATGATTTACACAACACATTTTCTGATCTGCCCCCAATTCCCGAGGTTAAGTGCTCACCTGGCTCTAAACAGAAGAAATTGATGATGACTCTGGAGCCGAAACAGGATTATGTCATATATTACAAAAACCTCCAGTTCCTGATGAATCATGGTGTTCAAGTGACCAAAGTTGGAAACGTTTTGAGGTTCAGGCACTCAAGATGGTTGAAACCATATATTGATACAAACACAGAGCTTCGAACATCAGCAATAAGCCAATTTGATAAGACCTTGTTTAAATTGATGGTCAATTCAGTGTATGGCAAAACAATTGAAAATGTCAGAAAAAATATTGATGTTAAAATAATTACTGACCCCAACCGGAGCAAAAAATTGATTGCAAAGCCTAATTTCAATTATAGAAGAATTTATGATGAAAATATGGCACTTTTCAACATGAAAAAAACAAAAATTAAGTTTGATAAACCTATTTACGTAGGGGCTGTGATATTGGAATTGGCCAAATTACACATGTTAAAATTGTATTATGATGTGCTGAAACCTTTATATGGTGATTGTGTAAAATTGATGTACATGGACACTGATAGTTTTGTTCTTGATATTAAAACAGAAGATGTTTATAAAGATATGTCACAGCCTGAATTGCTTGAATATTTTGATACCAGTGAACATACAAAGATTCAACCCCACAACAAAAAGGTGCCTGGCAAGTTAAAAGATGAGACACTTGGTGATGTTATTGTGGCATTTGCTGGGTTAAGGGCCAAGATGTACAGTTTTGAAACATGTAGTGGCGCTGTTGCCAAAAAGGCCAAGGGCATTGGCAGAGTGACTGTTGACAAAGAGCTTGAATTTGAGGATTACAAAAATTGTCTCAAATCATGTAGCGCAATCAGAACATCAGAAAATAGAATTCAGAGTGTGGATCACTTATTGACTAGCAATATTGTAAGAAAAGTGGCTCTGGACCCACATGATGATAAGAGATGCATTTTGTCATGTGGCATACATACTTTGCCATGGGGTCATTGTGATTTGAAAAATGGCAATCAATGCCCAATTACAGAGCATGATTTGAAATAAATAAACATGCCTATGAACTTATTTGGGTTGAAAAAACAGGCTATTATGGAGCTGCCAACACCACAACCCTCTTCTGATATGATATCTAAACTGAATGCTTTGTTAATTATTCATCTGAACAGCATATTTACAGATGTTGATGATGAAACAGGTAAAACATTGTACATATTTAACAATAATTTAAATCATTACCAATTACCTGTAGGTGGGCAATTGCAATTTATTACAACTCCTAAGGGTGATGTTAAAATTTCAGTAGGGAGAAATATTTATAGAATTAAGCACTCAAACATGATTTCTGGCACTGTATATACTGTTTCTGCTGGTGACTGCTTATATATTGAGGTCCCTGGGTCATATGACAAGCTTATACCCTTTTTTATAGAATTAAAAATCAGATATTCAATAATAAATAACCACTAAAACAAAAATGTCTAATGATATATTTGGCCATACAAGACATGAAGATCACAGTGATGAGATTCTGATGCTTGATGTCAGAGTCAAGAAATTAAGAAGTGATTTACAAGCTTTACAAACCACACTCAATGCCAGTCTTCAATTAGAAATTACAAATTTACAATCACAATGCATGGACCCTCTTCTTAAAATTGATTCTGAACTCAAAGTGCTGCTTCAGAAATATACTGATCTGGCCACATTAGATAATTTTCAAAGTTTAGAAGAAGCTGTAGCAGCTCTTCAAGCCAAATTTAAGAGCCAGGCCACCAACTCTGAGCAATTGAAACAGCAATTGGAAGAGCAGATAAATAATGTCCAGGCACAGCTCCAAACAATTGTCAAAAGCATAAGATCACAAGAAGATTTTGATCTAGTGATTTCCACTCTAAAAGAACAGATTCAATCACTCCAAATACCTAATCTGGACCCCCTGAACAATGCCATAGCCGAGGTTAAAGAAAAAATTGAGACACTTGAAAATTTTATGAACAACTTGCCATCTTCTAATGCTTTGAGTGCAATAACTCGGAGTGTTGCCAACATTAAGCTGCAACTTGAAACATATGAAGATTTTGGAAAAATTCAAAGTACCATAACCCATCTTGAGGGTACAATAGCAGCAGTGCAAAGTGATTTGACAAATGTACAAGAATCTCTGGAATCCCGCTTGCCTGGTATTGTAGACACCCTTGCCAGTGTCCAGCAACAAATCACAAAGCTTGAAAACCTCAACACTGAATCTGAACTATCTCATTTTCATCACTTGATTGATGATATCCAAACAAAACTTGAAATTTTACAACAATCAACACCCACTCAGGCAGATATAGCCCTGCTCCAAAATGCTATGCAAAATGTGGCTGATGCTTCTGAATTAAATAATGTGAAATTGGCACTTGAATCTTTGAAAAATACTATATCAAATCTGCCTACATCACAGGAACTTAAAAATATTAAGAGGGCAGTGAATCGCATATTGAAATCAGAAGATATCAAGAATATCCAGACAGAGATCAAACAACTCACTCAGACAGTGGCCACTCTACCACCCAATCAACATATTAATGAACTGCATGCCCTGTTTGAGGATATCAGAAGACAGGTCCATGATCTTACTGCTCAAAATTCAAAATTGGCAGTTGTTGAAAATTTGCAACAAATTGTAGCTAATATTAAGCAACAGCTAGGAACCATGGAATCCAATCAAGCAAATGCTCTGTCTGTTTTTGCCACCCAGCTTCAAGAGATTGTGCAACAATACAAGAAACTTGTTGTGGACATAAAAATTAAGCCAGGCCATGATGATGTTGTTAGGACCATCAATGAGCACCTTGAATCTGTAACAAGCAGATTGCTTACAGCAGAAAAGGAAATAACCGGCATAATCGAGAATCCAAAACATACAGTAATTCTTGAATTGTACAGCATCCCCAACAAAGAATATGATTCTCCATTTACACCAGGTGGCAAAATATATATGCTGTCCCCTGCACAATTTTATTACCAGTTTTTTGTTGGGGGCACATTGAGACCAATCAAGATCAAATATTGGCTACAACCACAGGCACATCACTACCCCACCTTATCAATAACAAATGCTGACAACAAAGTAAAAATCACCAGTGTAGAATTAGAGGATTTTACAGATCCCAATACATTAGAAACATCTTATGCTGAAGATGATGGATCTCTGGAATTTAAAATACAAATAGGGGACAAATTATATTTAGAAAATCCTGTAGTATCAGCTGCTGAACACCCCATAGTTGCAATATTCTTGTTTTCATATTATGTCTAGAGAAATTATTGTTGATGAATTACACAGACAAGCCAGACATAATTATAAGAGACTGCCAGTAGTTACAAAAGGCATAGATGATTTATGGCAGAGCGACTTGATTGAGATGGCAAGTGGACAGTTGAAAAACTTAGACAAAATCAACAAGGGCTACAAGTATCTACTCACTGTAATAGACACATTTTCAAAATTTGCCTGGGCTGTGCCACTCAAATCCAAGACTGGAAAATGTGTTACAGAAGCCTTCAGGACAATCATCAATCAGAGTGGAAGATCACCGCGCTATTTGCAAACAGATAATGGCAAAGAATTTTATAATTCTGTGTTCCAACAATTTATTAAAAGCCAGTCAATAAAACATTATTCGAGTTACAGTGATCTCAAGGACTCAATTGTAGAGAGATTCAACAAAACCCTAAAAAATCTTATGTATAAACAATTTACACTTCAAGGTAATTATAAATGGATTAATATTCTTCCAGAACTTCTACATAAATATAACAACTCGGTTCATTCCACAATCAACATGAAACCCTCTGAAGTAACTCCATCTGATGAGCAAAAATTGATCAGGACTGTTTATTATCCTAGATACCAGCCAACAACAAGAAAGGCCAAATACAAGGTGGGTGATCAAGTAAGAATCAGCAAATATAAGCACTTATTCAAAAGAGGCTTTACAAGAAACTGGAGCACTGAATTATTTACAGTGGTTCAAGTTAAACCTGGGACTCTTAACACATATATAATAAAAGATCACCGAGGAGAAATTCTCAAAGGCAGATTCTATGAAGAAGAACTCAGCAAAACTAAACAGCCTGACACATATCTCATAGAAAAAATCATCCGCAGAAAAGGCAACAAGTTATTTGTCAAATGGCTAGGACTTCCAGAACACAGCTGGATCGATGCAGACAAAGTGATAATATGAGCACCTGGGATGTTATAAAAAGGCTGCCAGAACCTGAACAGCAGATTAAGAGAAATGGCAAGTTGCTGCCTGAAAATATTAGATGTCTTATTGTTGGGCCATCAGCTTGTGGTAAAACTACACTAATGATTGATAATTTTTTATTGGCACCCAACTGGTTAGACTGGAAAAACAGGCACTTGTATGTTTTCTCTAAGAGCTTGGAACAATTAAAATATCAGCAGCTGATGAAGCTATATGATGGATTGGATATTGCCACTTTTGAACCAGATGTTAAGCCACTCCATGAATGTCTCGATAATTCTGTTGTTGTGTTTGATGATATTATACTGGATAATCAAAACAAGGTTAGAAATTTTTTTACACAGGGCCGACACAAAAATATTGATTGCTTCTACCTGGCACAGACTTTTTCAAAAATACCGAAGCAGCTGATCCGAGACAACAGCAATTTTATATGTGTGTTTCATCAAGATCATACCAACCTCAAACACATACATGATGAATATGTAGGTGGGGACTTGAGCTACAATGATTTTTCTAAGTTTTGCAGTAGGTGCTGGAACCAGGACAGTTATGGGTTTGTCACAATTGATATGACAAGAAAACCCAATAGTGGCAAATACAGAAATAAAATCAACAATTTTCTAGACATTGAAACATATATAAATAACCATGAAAAGGCCAATCATTGATGATCTTAAATTAAGAGATTATCTTGTAAAAAGATTTAAGGGATGGAAATCACAGAACCGAGGAATTTATGAACAACACAAACAAACAGAACAGCCTATCATTGAAGCTATTAGTGAATTAGGTAAAAATATCAAAACTGTTACAGAGCAAAATCAAAATTTGATCACAGAGCTTGTACCTGTAGCTGCAAGGAACATATTAGATTATCCAATCACCCCACTTTCCAGTATTCATACACCTAGTCCTGTTGCTCCTCGAAGAATTGAAGCTACTCAGGATCCTATTGAATTGGGTTCTTCTTGCTCAAAAATATTTAAGCACACCTAAAGACAACAAAGATGAGGTCTTTGGCTTATATGCTGACACAGAGCGTGATGGTAGCATCATACATAGAATTGGCAATTTCAGAGTAACATTTATGGGAGATGATATAATTGTATATTCAGAATCTCATCTTGGACAAAGAGGTGGTTTTGTTAAATATCTCGGAACACCTGGATTGTGGGAACTGATGACTAGGAAAAGGCCTGGCAGCTATACAGATCAAGATTATGAGCATTACAAAGAAATATTAATAAAATCAGATGCTCTATACCAGAACAATGATCCCACACAAAAAAGAGTCAAGTCTAGCAGTGGAGCAAAATATAACAACTTAATCAAGCCCATATGGTCACAGATCAAGCCTGGCAGTGGAATCAAACAATACAACACCCTGCCTAAAGAATTTGTGTGGGTTGATGATGTCAGGAAACTTGTGGATAGGTTATTGGTGATAGCTGGGGAGGAAAATGCTGGCAACCACAATTTTTACAATGAAAAGGTTGGAATTATGGACATGATAAGCACAAAATTGTCTAATTTTATAGTGAATGACACTAAGGGGATTGGATATCTTATAAAAATTATTAATACTCTACCACCTAAATTTTGGAATATTTCTGAGGGCCGGGGGTTGGTTAATGACATTATAAACAAGCTGCCATTTGAATTACACATTCCAGGCTATCAGTATTGTGGTCCCGGTACAAAATTGGACCATAGATTAAACAGAGGTGATCCTGGTGTTAATCCCCTAGATGCTGCTTGTAGAGACCATGACATAGCATACAACACACATTCTGATCTTGACAAGAGACATGTTGCAGACAAAAAATTAGAAGAGGCTGCATTTGGTAGATTTGTAAGCAAAGATGCTTCTTTGAGTGAAAAAATAGCAGCATTGGGAACCACCATAGCTATGAACACCAAACAAAAACTGGGGTGGGGGCTGTGAATATGTATATAATAAACCTACAATGAAGGCCAAGGGTGTTATGTATCAAATACCTTATGCAGGCCTTAAATCTCTTAAAACTATTGATAGTCTTTTAACCAAAAAGCAGCGCAAGAAAAAAAGCTCTTGTATTGCCAAGGGCCATGGTATGAAATTGTTGCTTAGTACCCCCCAATTAAAAAAATTACAACAATCCAGGAAAAAATCACATGTGGGGGGTTTCATATTTACTATCCCGGCCATCTTAGCTGCTCTCGGGGCTGTTGGGAGCTTGGCTGGGGGATCAGCTGCCATAGCAAAAACAGTAATAGATGCCAAGAAGAATAAGGCAGAATTAGATGAATTGAAGCGCCATAACCTGGCCATGGAGAAACAAGGCAAAGGTGTTAAGAGAGCCATGAATAAGTTTAAAAAAACAAGAGCCGCTTACAAACCAAGATATTGAAGCTTTAATCAAGCCACTGGGCATCAAAAATTTTAGAGGTGTGTACATGTCTGATTCTTTACCAGAACAACCACTCAACAAAGAGTGTGGCATTGTTAATTTGGATAAGTACAAAAATCAGGGCACTCACTGGATTTGTTATCTTAAATATTTAAACAATGAGGCATTTGTGTTTGATTCATTTGGAGGTGTTCCACCTGAAAATTTAGTAAAATATCTAAAATCAGTTAATCTTTATTACAATAATGCCCGTGTTCAAAACTTCAAAGATGTTAATTGTGGACATTTGTGTTTATCTGTTCTTAGATATATGTCTCAAATAAATAAACCATCAATTGAAAATTTTCAAAAAGCCTTGTGGTATCTGAAACATCATGGGGGTATTCCATCTCACCAGCCAAAATTCAATATTGAAACTCAAATTACATGATGATATAGAGTATCCCAAAACAATAGCTCTCAGAGCATTTTATGGCATGTACTTGATCCCTAATATTACACACCACAACAACAAAATTGCAGTAGGGGATCAAAAAATTGTCATCACTCCAGGGCAATATAATCTGTCCACTCTAAATGCTCAATTACCCAGAGGTATAGTATTAACTCAAAATTCTGTCACTCACAGAGTAGAGATTGTATCTGCTACAGAAACAGTGGATCTGGGTACTATAGGAGAGCTGTTAGGCTTTGAGAACAACACAAAACTTGAAGCGGCCATCAAACACACTGCTATTAATATACCTAAATTCTTAGCCATAGAGACTCTGAATATTCACTGCAATGTGGCTGAGGGTATGATCACCAAATCAAATGGCATAGGCACTCACAAACAAACTGGCATCATTGCAACATTCAAACCTAATTCTGAATTTATGGAGCCCATCATCTACAATCCATCCCCAACATTATATTTTCCTGTGTGCCATAACAGAATAGATTACATTGAGTTGATGGTCACTAATGAAAAAGAAGAATTAGTTGATTTTGCTGGAGCCACAACAACTGCAATCATAGAGATTAATATTTAAATAAAAATACATACAAAAAAAATGGAAAATATTGAGAGTTATGAGCTACAATCATTCCCCCCAAACAGGAGGACATTTGCAAATTTAAATCAACCCAACACAGAAATTGAGGTTGATCTTGATGTAGGGGATGGCTTTATACACCCCCACAGAGCAGATCTATACATCAAATTTGATGTTGTAAAGCTCGATGGAACAGATTATCCGGCAAATTCAAATATAAGATTGGTAGATAATTTTGTGCCGCATCTGTTCTCTGAAATTGAGATCAGAAAGCATGGTGTTGTTATAAACAGAGTGGATTATCCCGGCATTACCTCCACAGCTTTGGCCACACTAAAATTATCCAAAACCGAGGCTTCTTACTACAAAATAGGTGGATTTGAAGCTGGTGATAAAATTATATCTAAGAGCCACACAGTGCTGTTCCCTATGCGCCTGTTGCCAGGATTCTTCTCAGATTACAAAGATATTATGTGGAAGGGTGGTTTAAGAATCACATTTAGAAGAGCTGCAAATGATAATAATGCTTTGATGAGGTACAGCACATTAAACTCTACAGGGGAAGCTTTGCCCAATACCTTACCTGATGAAGGCAAATGCATTATTCAGACTATGGAGCTAAGAATCCCAGTTTTTGAATATGAGGCCAGTTATGCTCTTAAATACAAAGCAGATATAATAAAAAATCCACAAGTTCCTTTACAATTTTATACATATCAATGTGTACAGAAGCCCGCATCTGGTACTTATTATGAGTTTGATGCTACAAATTCATTCTCCAGTATACAATATGACATGCCGGATTTTGTGGTGGTATTGTTTCAGACTGGAAGACACAATAATCAGGAAAAAAATTCAAGTAGATTTGATAACTGCAACATCAAGAACATATATCTTAAAAATGGCAGAAATGAGGTATTTCCTAGAGAAAATTATAATTTAGACATTTCCAAGGATGATTTCCTTAAATTATATGAAGCATTTACAGCATACAAAAGGGTCACTACTGGCAACACTGACATGTATTACACACCAGATGAATTCAAAGCACAGAGACCCATGTTTGTAATCAACACTTCAAAAAGAAAACAAGTTGTGGTTAATGACAGGACAAACATTAAAATTATCTGTGAATTCCATGAGGCATTACCTGATGACACCATATGTAGTGTTATTCTCATAGGGGAAAAATCTTATCTTTATGATGTAAGAAATGAGAGAGTCACAGAACAATTCTAGAAGAATTACATTATCTTAATATTAGATAAACAAATTGAACCTGGTATCCGATTGAACTTAAACCGGAAGTAAATATGTGTGGGTGTGGGTGGGTGTGTGTGTATATGTGGGTGGGTGTGTGTTAATACGTTTGGCGTATTTTTAGGTGTGGCCAAAAAAATATCAAGAGAGGCATATTTTTAACAAATTTATGGACAACAATCTCACAGATGTGCCTTTTATAAGTGTAGGCAAATCAATCTGAGGGGGCTCATCATTTCACAGGAAATTCCCGAGGGCATTTTTACAAAAATCTTGGATTAGACATGGTTCCACACTTGAGCAAAAAGCTCATATGGGCATGTTGTTTTAAGTGTAGACAAATCTGCATGAGGGGGGCTCATCATTTCTCGAGTTTATAATACAGTCAATCATACTACTGTTATAGATAACAAGTTATTAGAATCAGTTTCGTAATTTAACCACTTAGGAGCAATATTAAAAATTTAAATCGATATTAAATAGGAAATTAAAATCAGGTAATGCATATTACTTTTCTATTCATAATATTTTATCCTATCAAAAAATCTAAAGATTATAATATGTAAGACAGTAATTATGCCTGTAGTTTTGTATGGAAGAAAGATATTCAGACCTATAAGAGATGAAGCTACAGGTGAGTGGAGAAGGTTACATAATACTGAACTACGTAATCTATTTTTAATTCCGGGATATTTTTAGAATTATTAAATCAGGAAGACTTTGCAAAAAGCGTGGAAGAGAGTACGAAAGTTTGCTGTGTTGCTGTTGGTGAACCTGACGGTAAGGGACCCGTGGCACTGCCAAGGAGAAGATGGAATGACAATATGAAGATGGTAAGAATACCTAAGAGTACTGTCCTTACCCAGGACAGTACTTACCCAGGACAGGTGAAGAACATACATGTGTTAACTAGTTATATATGTTTCTCTTTACCTTTTCACTTTTTCTGTCCCCTTCCTTCTTTGTTTTCTCTCTCTCTCTCTCTCTCTCTCTCTCTCTCTCTCTCTCTCTCTCTCTCTCTCTCTCTCTCTCTCTCTCTCTGACAATGCAGAACATAGAGAGGTTATTCCAACTCAGTCTCAATAATTCTTCAGTCCTATTTCATAAGTTTCTAATTTCCATCGTTCTCAATCTTGAATCAACATTATCAATCGAACTCATTTCAAACTTGCACATTATTATTATTATTATTATTATTATTATTATTATTATTATTATTATTATTATTAGTAGTAGTAGTAGTAGTAGTAGTAGTAGTAGTAGTAGTAGTAGTAACTAAAAGGAAACTTTAATAGGTAATCGTTATAGGTTACACGAAAGGTGAAGCATGCATCTCTTGTGTAAACGTACAGTGTGTTTGTTTTGGCTATGGGCCGAGATAGCGCCTGACATGAACGGCATTTACGTTCCGTAACGTCTCGCTTATTTACGCACATATCTTTAGCATGTAGATAATTATATTTATATTGTATAACGAGTACTAACCGTGTTACAAGAGTTGTTCAAACTTGTTCGCATGCTATCTCGTCCCAGAGTCAAATCTAACGCAATGTATCTATACAAAATGTGAAATTATATGTGCGTGTGTGTGCGTGTGTATCAGGACAAAGAATCACTAATGTGAGAAAGAGCCAAGTGGCAATGAGTTCAGACATACATGTACGTAATGTTAGTAAGAAGAAGTTGTATTCTTTTCACCAGACCTGCTTCATTTGCACACATTCACCATGGAATTAGTGTTGCTAGGTTATAAGCCAGTACATCATGTAAAAATAACATTGCGTTCAATTTTTTTAAATTAAAAATGAAGTGATTATAGTTCGTTTAACGGGTGGGGTGAAAATAAGCTACAATTTGATCTGGTACTTAAATCTTGGCAAATTATTATATTTTTCATCGATATAAGATTTCAGTGTATTTTCAGTGTAATATACTGTATTAAAACACTGAGTAAATGTAGTGATTTTAGTCACTATAATGAAAATTACTATTTATAATATTACTTTTTTTAATCTACGATGGCAAATCGATAAGTCTTTACCCCAATTTTATCAGCCGAAATAATAAACATGCAGAGAAATCAGAATATAGGAATTGTTCTATGTACAGTGGGATCCATGAGTATTACCGAGCAAATTGTCCATCACCATGTTCGTGCAATTTATTTGACCCAATAAGAGCTTCAAGAATAAAAAGAAAACTCAAAACAAACTGTTGATAACTTCTACACCAGCATACATAAAAATCCATTGCTTAAAAACACATAGAATGTAAGAGAAAAATTAATGAAAATAGTCATGGACAATTTGCACGGTAATACTCATGGATCCCACTGTACCTTACACTATTTTCCACATAGTCATCACAGCGGTTCTTTTCTCCCATCGCATCAATACTTTGGAGATGCCGCTGTTCTAGTACGTAGAATTCGGCCGGTTGATCGTGGATCCACCCCGAACAGCGAGCGGTCTTCGCTTCGTCGTCGTAAATGACCTCTGTCCTGCCAGGAACTCCTTCAGAGGATCGAATACGTGGCAATCACTGGGGGTGAGGTCTGGACTATACTGAGCATGCTCCAGAATCTTCCATTCGAATGACTGAAGTCTGTCGATGGTCCTGTTTGCCACATGAGGCCTGGCGTTATCGTGGAGGACAACCACATTGTCCACATCGAGAATCGCTTGGCGCTTCTTCCTGATGGCAGCTCGCAGACGTGAGAGTGTGCCACAATAACTGTCAGCGTTTATGTGTCACCCCGTGTCATGAAATCTCGACGGGTGTTCGACCCTTGCTCCATAGAAAACGAATAACACTTCGCTGCTCAAACGACGTGGATGTGTTGAGTACTACAGCCATCCTTGCAAACTGACAGCAGCGCCGTGCCGCTCGATTTGCCCTCGTATTACACTGAAGGAGTTGTATTACAGAGTCGATATCTTTACCTAGTTTGGAGGGAAAAATCTCTTTTCTTCAGACTCAATAGTTATCAAAAAGATGATTCACGATAATTGTACAACTTATAACAAACTTTATTTACAGGGGGTGGCTGTCCTTATCTTTATTCTTGGTCCTGACTTTATCGGAAGAGTAGTTGCTTTTAAGGAGTAAACCGGAGCGCACGTCTTGTATTCAAATGCAAAATTACCGATAGTTCAGAGGATGGTGTTACTGCCTTTGGACCAAAGTGTACTTGATTCGGTTGAGCGGGTCAGATACTAATTTCAGCTGTAGGTCGAATACGACTAATAGGCAGTGGCGGTGATTAGGTTGCGGCAGCAGTTGCCCCCTTCCCCTCCAGTTTTCGCCACTAATGCCACAGCACTATGCTAAACCTTATCTACAAAGGGAAATATACTGCCTTTGTCCACCCAGTTTTGGAACCCAATCGCCGCCACTGCAAATAGGTATATGAGGGGAGAAAACTTCGAAGAAGAAGTGTCATGCAAACTTACGAAATCCACTGCGTAGCTAAGTTCATTTATATGCTTAATTTTGTTTGCATTTTAATACGCTATGAGCTTGTTAATAACACTGGGGAACAAAAAAATCGTGGTGCCTGGAATTCTTCACCAGATTCTGGGTATTTCGGCGCTGCTGATTCCGAAAATGCCATCCATTTCGTTCTAGCAGCACTAGTTTATGAGGTATTGATGGTATCATTATACATTGCTCTTATGAATACTGTGTTTTTACACCACCATTTGTAAATCGAATGTTTGCATAATACTAATTGATTTTATCCAAGCTCTATTCATGTTGTTGTTTGCATATGTACTTTAACTATTCTGACATTTATTTATCCTTTTTACAGGCACTGACATGGCTTCATCACGAAGAAAATGTGTGAATAATCCTGATGTATTTTGTTACATCTGTGGGGAGTAGACATTCATTCAGCAAAGAGAACCCATAACTGACTTCGTCGTTCTGTATGGTAGGGAAGAATTTCCTTGGAAACCATAAGGCTCCTAACTATGATGCACTAGTGGAGAATATGCTCACTGGTTTTTGTGCACTTGGTTGTAACATGAGCATCAAATTACACTACCTGCACAGTCATTTGGACCGATTTCCAGATTGTCTTGGAGATGTAAGCGAGGAACAGGGTGAGCGTTTTCACGAGGAAATAAGTACAATGGAAGAACGGTATCGTGGACGATGGGATATACATATGATGGCGGACTACTGTTGGAGCATCCAGCGAGAATGTCCAAGATCATTGCATCGGAGGAAATCACAGAAACTAGGATTCAGCGACCTGATGGAAGAAAATAATGAACCTAATGCGACAAATATATAAATAAATAATGGTGTTTAGATAGATACAGTTGCTTCATGAAAAAGTAAGAGCTTGATAAATCCAAAGGTCTTTTGTATTTAATTGTATGCGTGTGATATAGTTTTATATGGGTGACCAGTATGGTTAGACTGGTATATAATGTGAATAAGATCTATCTAAAAAATTAGAGCTGATAGGGCAAAACTGAAAGCAGTTTTGGAATCAGTGACCCAAATATACCCAGAAATAAGTCAAAATTGTAAGGCACCAAAATCACTGTTCCCCAGTAGTAGTGGTATTTACGGTAGGGACAGCGCGAGAAAGGAAGAGCTCCCCTCCAGCAGATTTGCTATACTTAAAACTTGCTCAACATGAGCATATGAGCTTTTTGCTCTAGTGTGGAACTCTTCCTAACCCAAGATTTTTGTAAAAATGCCCTCGGGAATTTTTCAGAAAGGAAGAGCTCTTCTCATGCAGATTTGATATACTTAAAACTTGCTCAACATGTCCATATGAGTTTTTTGTTCAAGTGTAGCACCTGCCTAACCCAAGAGTTTTGTAATCGGAAAGTATCAACCCCCCCCCCCCCCTCAAGCAGATTTACTAACATTTACAAAAATTGCATCAGCCAGATTTTTGTCTATAAACTTGTATCCATACCCACCTATACATATTTACTTCAGGTTTAAGTTCAATTGGATACCAGGTTCAATTTTTTTATCTAATATTAAAACAATGCAATATGTAGAGCCCCTCTAGAATTGCTCCGTGTTTGCATGTTTCCCCCCCTCTGTGTCAGTGTGTACAATTCCCGAGACGGTAGTATTGATTTTTGCTTTGCATGTTCTCCTCAGCGCCAGTATTTACAGAAATTCCCGAGTATTGCATCATCCAGTATTGTGAGAATGATTGAGGAGAACAGATGTGTTGACACAGTGCTTCTCATACTTACTGGTTTAAATTCATATTGAACAATATAAAATCTGATATTTGTTGTAATCCACTCATATTTAGAGTCAAGCTTATATTTGTCCCAGCTTGTTATACATAACAAGGTTATTGCCATTCTAGACATGCATGTCTGTGCAGGTATTTGCGCTGGGTCAGTGTGAATGAATATTTATTCTCTTTTTACACTTGTGGGCTATTGGCTTTATAACCTGTCATAAGATAAGCATAGAGATTAGATTTAAAACCCAGGAAATTTTATATAAATACCAAAGCCAAAAATATTAAGTGTATACACACATACACACGTACACACACACACAGCACACAGCTGAACCCAACTGATATTTTTTATTCAGTATAAAGTTTTGAATTGAAACCCAGGAAATTGTATATAATAAACAACAGCAAAAATGCCGAATCAAAAATATTGTAATCAGTGCAATAAAAATATATTTAGCTCTAATTGGGCCAGACACCAAAAGATTTGTAACCCAGACAAATACAGAACTCCCACAAAAATTTGCCCCAAATGCCATAGAAAATATAACATGGAATATTTCACATATAAACATAAAGATACTTGCTCTGTACAGTCATCAACACAACCATCCACATCTGGTGTGAAAAGAAAGCACGAAGCACCTCTTAATGCCAGATCAGCAAAGCAGCCACGCTATGAACCTATCCGTAACAGTTTTAACGGCCAATTAAGAGATCACCGGTTTGTATCAGAGCCAAGATGTGGCATTGAGAATTTCTTGAACAGTATAAATTCTGATCTGCAGGCAATTCTAAATGCACAAAATGGTTCTTATAAGCTCTCCCTCAAATTGTTTGTACAATATAAGAAGCCAAATGGCGCAAAATTTACACAGCCCCACATAACAGAAACTGTACCGGTTTATTCAAATACAAATTCAGACAAAATAATAAGCAATTTGATAGATCAATTGAATATTAAACACTCTGAATTTGCGGCAAAAGAGTCCGGATGGAGCCTATGTGGCTCTCCGCACAAGTTATATGTCAATATTTCTGAATTCTGCCCATTACAAGGATCTACATATGTGCCATTACCTGCTAATATCAAAAACAAAAGAGCCGTGGTCAATATAAAAAATAATGACGCGAAATGCTTTTTGTGGTGTATATTAGCTGCTTTGTATCCAGTTTCAAGGGATCCTCAGAGAATAACTTATTACAAGCAACATGAACATGATTTTGACGAGGCAATGGAGGGTTTGGAATATCCAATGTCTGTTCAGAATATTGATAAATTTGAAAAAAAGGCCAGGAATATTAATAGCAAACAATTATCTATTAATGTATTTATTTGTTCCACTGGCAATTGCCCGATAGCACCTCTCAGAATCAGTACAATTGATGATGAATCTGCAATTCCGATTGATCTGCTCCTAATTGAAGGGGATGACACATACCATTATACTCTGATACATAATCTTGAAGCTTTGGTGAGAACACAACTAGACAAATCCAATACAATATTCAAGTTGTGCAGAAGATGTTTAACTGTATTTGATGGTCAAAAAATGGTGAAGGGGGTTCGGGAAGAGAGTGCAGAAATTGCCAAAAACAAGTTAATTGAGCATCTGAAATACTGTGCAACCATAAACCTGTTCATATGGTGATGCCCAATCCAAGTGAAAATTGCAAATTCAAAAAGTTTGAAGCCTTGTTGGAACACCCAGTATTTATTGTCTATGATTTTGAATCGAACCTCAAATCTCTTGCATTCTGCAATCCAGATCCTGAAGATTCTTCAATTACACCATACCAGCTACATGAACCTTCCAGTTTTTATTATATGGTTGTACAGGGTGGTGTAGCTAGTGAGCTGTGCTTATACATGGGACCAAATGCCGTCAAAGAATTTGCACATAGAATAGAAAATGAGTGCCGTGACATAGCATCTAACATCTTATTAAAATCAAAACCCATGTTGCCTTTAACAGAGGAACAGATTGAGGATTTCAACAATGCAGAAAAATGCCCGGTATGTGATTCTGAATTTTCAGATACAAATATCAAGGTGAAACACCATTCTCATACAGATGGTAAATTCTTAATGGCCCTGTGTAAAAGCTGCAATATTCAGATCAAGAGACCAAGATTTATCCCCATATTTTGCCATGGAGCATCCAATTATGATTTCCATCATCTGATCAGGTACGAAGGGTTTGACAAGCAGAATTTAAATATTTTAGCTGAAAATGATGAAAAATATATTGCCATTACCAAAATAATTAAAGTTAATGGTGTTTCTATTCAATTAAGATTTCTTGATTCTTACAGATTTTTATCTGCTAGCCTGCCTACACTGGCCACTCAATTATCTGATGATCAATTGAAAATCACACGTGCTTCGTTTCCAAATCAGGACCTGAAATTAATTAGGCGGAAGGGTGTATATCCATATGACTATGTTACAGATTTTTCTAAATTTGATGAGTGTTCCCTGCCACCACAAGAAGAGTTTTACAGCAAAATCAGAGGATCTGGAATCAGTGATGAAGATTATCACCATGCCCAATTGGTGTGGAACGATTCAAAATGCAAGACATTTCGTGATTATCACAAGGCTTATTTAAAACTTGATGTGACCCTCATAGCTGATATAATACAGGCATTCAGAAAATCTTCCATACAAAATTATAAACTGGACCCAGTGTATTTTTTCAGTGCCCCGGGCCTAGCATGGGCCGCAATGTTTTTGAACACCAACATGCAATTGGATCTGATCCACGATCAAGATACGTATCTGTTTATGGAGAAAGGTATAAGAGGGGGGATGGTGCAATGTTCTCAGAGATATGCCAGAGCAAATAACAAATATATGCCTGATTATGATCCAGCACGGCCATCAAATTATATACTGTACGTAGATGCAAACAGCCTCTATGGTCATGCCATGATGCAAAAACTGCCATATGCAGGGCTTGAGTGGGTTGAAAATTTCAATATTGAGGATCTTAAGAATTTTGATGACAGTAACTATGGCCTCATCTTAGAGGTTGATCTGACAATTCCTGATGATTTGCACAATAAATTTTCTGATCTGTCCCCAATTCCCGAGGTTCAGTGCTCACCTGGCTCTAAACAGAAGAAGCTCATGATGACTCTGGAGCCGAAACAGGGTTATGTCATATATTACAAAAACCTCCAGTTCCTGATGAAACATGGTGTTCAAGTGACCAAAGTTGGCAAAGTCTTGAGGTTCAGGCACTCAGAATGGTTGAAACCATACATTGATACAAATACAGAGCTTCGAACATCTGCAAAGAGCCAATTTGATAAGGGCTTGTTTAAATTGATGGTGAATTCAGTGTATGGCAAAACTATTGAAAATGTCAGAAAACATACCGATGTTAAAATAATTACTGACCCCAGCCTGAGCAAAAAATTGGTTGCAAAGCCCAACTTCAATTATAGAAGAATTTATGATGAGCACATGGCACTTTTCAACATGATGAAAACAAAGATCAAATTTGATAAACCTATTTATGTAGGGGCTGTGATATTGGAATTGTCCAAATTACATATGTTAACATTGTATTATGATGTGTTGAAACCTTTTTATGGTGATCGTGTAAAACTGATGTACATGGACACGGATAGTTTTATTCTTGATATTCAAACAGAAGATATTTATCAAGATATTGCACAGTCTGAATTGTTTAAATATTTTGATACCAGTGAATTGCCTGGCCATCTGAATATTCAACCCCACAACAAAAAGGTGCCTGGCAAGTTAAAAGATGAGACACTTGGTGATGTTATTGTGAAATTTGCTGGGTTAAGTGCCAAGATGTATACTTTTAAAACATGTAGTGCTGTTGTCAAAAAAGCCAAGGGCATTGGCAGAGTAACTGTTGAAAAAGAACTTGTATTTGAAGATTATGAAAATTGCATCAAATCCCAGAGCTCAATCAAAACATCAGAAAATAGAATTCAGAGTGTGGATCATTTGTTGACTTCAAATATTGTAAGAAAAGTGGCCCTGGACCCACATGATGATAAGAGATGCATTTTATCATGTGGCATACATACTCTACCATGGGGGCATTGTGATTTGAAAAATGGAAATCAATGCCCAATTACAGAGCATGATTTGAAATAAATAAACATGCCTATGAACTTATTTGGGTTCAAAAAACAGGCTATTATGGACCTGCCAACACCACAACCCTCTTCTGATATGCTGTCTAAACTGAGTGGCTTGTTAATTATTCATCTGAACAGCATACTTACAGATGTTGATGATGAAACAGGCAAAACATTGTACATTTTTAACAATAATTTAAATCATTACCAATTACCTGTAGGTGGGAAATTGCAATTTATTACAACCCCTGAGGGTGATGTCAAGATTTCAGTAGGGAGAAATATTTATAGAATTAAGCACTCAAACATGGTTTCTGGCACTGTATATACTGTTTCTGCTGGTGACTGCTTATATATTGAGGTCCCTGGATCATATGACAAGCTTATACCCTTTTTTATAGAATTAAGAATCAGATACTCTATAATAAATAACCACTAAAACAAAAATGCCTAATGATATATTTGGCCATACAAGGCATGAAGATCACAGTGATGAGATTTTGATGCTTGATGTCAGAGTTAAGAAATTAAGAAGTGATTTACAAGCTTTACAAACCACACTCAATGCCAGTCTTCAATTAGAAATTACAAATCTGCAATCACAATGCATGGACCCTCTTCTTAAAATTGATTCTGAACTCAAATTATTGCTTCAGAAATATACTGACCTGGCCACATTGGATAATTTTCAAAGTTTAGAAGAAGCTGTAGCAGCTCTTCAAGCCAAATTTAAGACCCAGGCCACCAACTCTGAGCAATTGAAACAGCAATTGGAAGAGCAAATAAATAATGTCCAGGCACAGCTCCAAACAATTGTCAAAAGCATAAAATCACAAGAAGATTTTGATCTAGTGATTTCCACTCTAAAAGAACAGATTCAATCACTCCAAATACCTAATCTGGACCCACTGAACAATGCCATAACCGAGGTTAAAGAAAAAATTGAGACACTTGAAAATTTTATGAACAATTTGCCATCTTCTGATGCTTTGAATGCAATAACTCGGAGTGTAGCAAATATTAAGCTGCAACTTGAAACATATGAAGATTTTGGAAAAATTCAAAGTTCCATAACCCATCTTGAAGGTACAATAGCAGCAGTGCAAAGTGATTTGGCAAATGTACTAGAATCCCGCCTGCCTGGGATTGTAGACACACTTGTCAGTGTCCAGCAACAGATCACAAAGCTTGAAAACCTCAACACTGAATCTGAACTATCTCATTTTCATCACTTGATCGATGATATCCAAACAAAACTTGAAATTTTACAACAATCAACACCCACTCAGGCAGATATAGCCCTGCTCCAAAATGCTATGCAAAATGTGGCTGATGCTTCTGAATTAAATAATGTGAAATTGGCACTTGAATTTTTGCAAAATACAGTATCAAATCTTCCTACATCACAGGAACTTAAAAATATTAAGAGGGCAGTGAATCGCATATTGAAATCAGAAGATATCAAGAATATCCAGACAGAGATCAAACAACTCACTCAGACAGTGGCCACTCTACCAACCAATCAACATATTAATGAACTTCATGCCCTGTTTGAGGATATCAGAAGACAGGTCCATGATCTTACTGCTCAAAATTCAAAATTGGCAGTTGTTGAAAATTTGCAACAAATTGTAGCTAATATCAACCAACAGCTAGGGACCATGGAATCCAATCAAGCAAATGCTCTGTCTGTTTTTGCCACCCAGCTTCAAGAAATTGTGCAACAATACAAAAAACTTGTCGTGGACATAAAAATCAAGCCAGGCCATGATGATGTTGTTAGGACCATCAATGAGCACCTTGAATCTGTAACAAGCAGATTGCTCACAGCAGAAAAGGAAATAACAGGCATAATCGAGAATCCAAAACATACAGTAATCCTTGAATTGTACAGTATCCCCAACAAAGAATATGATTCTCCATTTACACCAGGTGGCAAAATATATATGCTGTCCCCTGCACAATTTTATTACCAGTTTTTTGTTGGGGGCACATTGAGACCAATCAAGATCAAATATTGGCTTCAACCACAGGCACACCACTACCCTACCTTATCAATAACAAATGCTGACAACAAAGTAAAAATCACCAGTGTAGAGTTGGAGGATTTTACAGACCCCAATACATTAGAAACAGCCTATACTGAAGATGATGGCACTTTGGAATTTCATATACAAATAGGAGACAAATTATATTTAGAAAATCCTGCAGTATCAGCTGCTGAACACCCCATAGTTGCAATATTTTTGTTTACATATTATGTCTAGTTGTTGATGAATTACACAGACAAGCCCGACATAATTTTAAGAGACTGCCAGTAGTCACAAAGGGCATAGATGATTTATGGCAGAGCGACTTGATTGAGTTGTCAAGTGGACAGTTGAAAAACTTAGACAAAATCAACAAGGGCTACAAGTATCTACTCACTGTGATAGATACATTTTCAAAATTTGCCTGGGCTGTGCCACTCAAATCCAAGACTGGAACATGTGTTACAGAAGCCTTCAGGACAATCATCAATCAGAGTGGAAGATCACCGCGCTATTTGCAAACAGATAATGGCAAAGAATTTTATAATTCAGTGTTTCAACAATTTATTAAAAGCCAGGCAATAAAACATTACTCGAGTTACAGTGACCTGAAAGCCTCAATTGTAGAGAGATTCAACAGAACCTTAAAAAATCTTATGTATAAACAATTTACACTTCAAGGTAACTATAAATGGATTAATATTCTTCCAGAACTTCTACATAAATATAACAACTCTGTCCATTCCACAATCAACATGAAACCCTCCGAAGTAACTTCATCTGATGAGCAAAAATTGATCAGGACTGTTTATTATCCTAGATACCAGCCAACAACAAGAAGGGCCAAATACAGGTTGGGTGATCAAGTAAGAATCAGCAAATATAAGCACTTATTCAAAAGAGGCTTTACAAGAAACTGGAGTACTGAATTATTTACAGTGGTTCAAGTTAAACCCGGGACCCTTAACACATATATAATAAAAGATCACCGAGGAGAAATTCTCAAAGGCAGGTTCTATGAACAAGAGCTCAGCAAAACTAAACAGCCTGACACATATCTCATAGAAAAAATCATCCGCAGGAAAGGCAACAAGTTATTTGTCAAATGGCTGGGTCATCCGGAAAACAGCTGGATCGATGCAGACAAAGTGATAATATGAGCACCTGGGATGTTATAAAAAGGCTGCCAGAACCTGAACAGCAGAATAAGAGAAATGGCAACTTGCTGCCTGATAATATTAGATGTCTTATTGTTGGGCCATCTGCTTGTGGTAAAACTACACTAATGGTTGATAATTTTTTATTGGCACCCAACTGGTTAGACTGGAAAAACAGGCACTTGTATGTCTTCTCTAAGAGCTTGGAACAATTAAAATATCAGCAGCTGATGAAGCTATATGATGGATTGGATATTGCCACTTTTGAACCAGATGTTAAGCCACTCCATGAATGTCTCGATAATTCTGTTGTTGTGTTTGATGACATTATACTGGATAATCAAAACAAGGTTAGAAATTTCTTTACACAGGGGCGGCACAAAAACATTGATTGCTTCTACCTGGCACAGACTTTTTCTAAAATACCGAAGCAACTGATCCGAGACAACAGCAATTTTATATGTGTGTTTCATCAAGATCATACCAACCTCAAACACATACATGATGAATATGTAGGTGGGGACTTGAGCTACAATGATTTTTCTAAGTTTTGCAGCAGGTGCTGGAATCAAGACAGTTATGGGTTTGTTACAATTGATATGACAAGAACACCTAATACTGGAAAATACAGAAATAAAATCAACGATTTTCTAGACGTTGAGACATAAATAAATAACCATGAAAAGGCCAATCATTGATGATCTTAAGTTAAGAGATTATCTTGTAAAAAGATTTAAGGGATGGAAATCAGAGAACCGGGGAATTTATGAAAAACACAAACAAACAGAACAGCCTGTAATTGATGCTATTAATAATTTAGGTAAGAATATCAAAACTGTTACAGAGCAAAATCAAGATTTGATCACAGAGCTTGTGCCTGTAGCTGCAAGGAACATATTAGATTATCCAATCACCCCACTTTCCAGTATTCATACACCTAGTCCTATTGCTCCTAGAAGAATTGAAGCTACTCAGGATCCTATTGAATTGGGTCTTCTTGCTCAAAAATATTTAACCACACCTAAAGACAACAAAGATGAGGTCTTTGGCTTATATGCTGACACAGAGCTTGATGGGAGCATCATACATAGAATTGGCAATTTCAGAGTAACATTTATGGGGGATGATCTGATTGTTTATTCAGAATCTCGTCTCGGAGAAAAAGGTGCTTTTGTTAAATATCCAGGCACACCTGGATTGTGGGAACTGATGACTAGGAAAAGGCCTGGAAGCTATACAGATCAAGATTATGAATATTACAAAGAAATATTAATAAAATCAGATGCTCTATACCAGAACAATGATCCCACACAAAAAAGAGTCAAGTCTAGCAGTGGGGCAAAATACAATAATTTAATCAAGCCGATATGGTCACAGATCAAGACTGGCAGTGGAATCAAACAATACAACACCCTGCCTAAAGAATTTGTGTGGGTTGATGATGTCAGGAAACTTGTAGATAGGTTATTGGTGATAGCTGGGGAGGAAAATGCTGGGAACCACAATTTTTACAATGAAAAGGTTGGAATTATGGACATGATAAGCACAAAATTGTCTAATTTTATAGTGAATGACACTAAGGGGATTGGATATCTCATAAAAATTATTAATACTCTACCACCTAAATTTTGGAATATTTCTGAGGGTCGGGGGTTGGTTAATGACATTATAAACAAGCTGCCATTTGAACTACATATTCCAGGCTATCAGTATTGTGGTCCAGGCACAAAATTGAATCATAGATTAAACAGAGGGGACCCTGGTGTTAATCCCCTAGATGCTGCTTGTAGAGACCATGACATAGCATACAACACACATTCTGATCTTGACAAGAGACATGTTGCAGACAAGAAATTAGAAGAGGCTGCATTTGGTAGATTTGTAAGCAAAGATGCTTCTTTAAGTGAAAAAATATCAGCATTGGGAACCACCATAGCTATGAGCACCAAACAAAAACTGGGGTGGGGGCTGTGAATATGTATATAATAAACCTACAATGAAGGCCAAGGGTGTTATGTATCAAATACCTTATGCAGGCCTTAAATCTCTTAAAACTATTGATAGTCTCTTGACCAAAAAGCAGCGCAAGAAAAAAAATTCTTGTATTGCAAAGGGCCATGGTATGAAATTGTTGCTTAGTACCCCCCAATTAAAAAAATTACAACAATCAAGAAAAAAATCACATGTGGGGGGATTCATATTTACTATCCCTGCCATCTTAGCTGCTCTTGGGGCAGTTGGGAGCTTGGCTGGGGGATCAGCCGCCATAGCAAAAACAGTAATAGATGCCAAGAAAAATAGGGCAGAATTAGATGAGCAGAGGCGCCATAACCTGGCCATGGAGAAAAAAGGCAAGGGTGTTAAGAGAGCCATGAATAAGTTTAAAAAAAACAAGAGCCGCTTACAAACCAAGATATTGAAGCTTTAATCAAGCCACTGGGCATCAAACATTTTAGGGGTGTGTACATGTCTGATTCTTTACCAGAACAACCACTCAACAAAGAGTGTGGCATTGTTAATTTGGATGAGTATAAAAATCAGGGCACTCACTGGATCTGTTATCTTAAATATTTAAACAATGAGGCATTTGTGTTTGATTCATTTGGAGGTGTTCCACCTGAAAATTTAATAAAATATCTAAAATCAGCTAATCTTTATTACAATAATGCCCGTGTTCAGAACTTCAAAGATGTTAATTGTGGACATTTGTGTTTATCTGTTCTCAGATATATGTCTCAAATAAATAAACCATCAATTGAAAATTTTCAAAAAGCCTTGTGGTATCTGAAACATCATGGGGGTATTCCATCTCACCAGCCAAAATTCAATATTGAAACTCAAATTGCATGATGATATAGTGTATCCCAAAACAATAGCTCTCAGAGCATTTTACGGCATGTACTTGATCCCTAATATTACACACCACAACAACAAAATTGCAGTAGGGGATCAAAAAATTGTCATCACTCCAGGGCAATATAATCTGTCCACTCTAAATGCTCAATTACCCAGAGGTATAGTGTTAAGTCAAAATTCTGTCACTCACAGAGTAGAGATTGTATCTGCTACAGAAACAGTGGATCTGGGTACTATAGGAGAGCTGTTAGGATTTGAGAACAACACAAAACTTGAAGCAGGCATCAAACACACTGCTATGAATATACCTAAATTCTTAGCCATAGAGACTCTGAATATTCACTGTAATGTGGCCGAGGGTATGATCACCAAATCAAATGGCATAGGCACTCACAAACAAACTGGCATCATTGCAACATTCAAACCTAATTCCGAATTTATGGAGCCAATCATCTACAATCCATCCCCAACATTATATTTTCCTGTGTGTCATAATAGAATAGATTACATTGAATTGATGGTCACTAATGAAAAAGAAGAATTAGTTGATTTTGCTGGAGCCACAACAACTGCAATCATAGAGATTAACATTTAAATAAAAATACATACAATGGAAAATATTGAGAGTTATGAGCTACAATCATTCCCCCCAAACAGGAGGACATTTGCAAATTTAAATCAACCCAACACAGAGATTGAGGTTGATCTTGATGTAGGGGATGGATTTATACACCCTCACAGAGCAGATCTATACATCAAATTTGATGTTGTGAAGCTCGATGGTACAGATTATCCGGCAAATTCAAATATAAGATTGGTTGATAATTTTGTGCCGCATCTGTTCTCTGAAATTGAGATCAGAAAGCATGGTGTTGTTATAAACAGAATAGATTATCCCGGCATTACCTCCACAGCTTTGGCCACACTAAAATTATCCAAAACCGAGGCTTCTTACTACAAAATAGGTGGATTTGAGGCTGGTGAGAAAATTATATCTAAGAGCCACACAGTGCTGTTCCCGATGCGCCTGTTGCCAGGATTCTTCTCAGATTACAAAGATATTATGTGGAAGGGTGGTTTAAGAATCACATTTAGAAGAGCTGCCAATGATAATAATGCCTTGATGAGGTACAGCACATTAAACTCTACAGGAGAAGCTCTGCCTAATACCTTACCAGATGCAGGCAAATGCATTATTCAGACTATGGAGCTAAGAATCCCAGTTGTTGAATATGAGGCCAGTTATGCTCTTAAATACAAAGCTGATATAATAAAAAATCCACAGATTCCTCTGCAATTTTATACATATCAATGCGTACAGAAGCCCGCATCTGGTTCTTATTATGAGTTTGATGCTACAAATTCATTCTCCAGGATACAATATGACATGCCTGATTTTGTGGTGGTATTGTTTCAGACTGGGAGACACAGTAATCAGGAAAAAAATTCAAGTAGATTTGATAACTGCAACATCAAGAACATATATCTTAAAAATGGCAGAAATGAGGTATTCCCTAGAGAAAATTATAATTTAGACATTTCCAAGGATGATTTCCTCAAATTATATGAGGCTTTTTCGGCTTTCAAGAGGGTCACTACTGGCAGTACTGACATGTATTACACACCAGATGAATTCAAAGCACAGAGACCCATGTTTGTCATCAACACTTCAAAAAGAAAACAAGTTGTGGTTAATGACAGGACAAACATTAAAATTATCTGTGAATTCCACGAGGCATTACCCGACGACACCATATGTAGTGTCATTCTCATAGGTGAAAAATCATATGTTTATGATGTAAGAAATGAGCGGGTCACAGAGCAATTCTAGAGATCCGATTCAAACACAGAGGCCCTTTGGATATAAAACAATACTTTACCGTCAGAAAATATATTACCTACCCATTTTATAGCACCTCTGCTCGTAGCAGAAAAGCTTTTACCTACCCAAAACACAGCCAAAAGCTGAAATACAGAAATATTGCAATGATTATTCTGTAAGTTAAAGACTTGTGTGCAACAAGACCAAACCTGCTATTCGGTTTGCATGACAATATCCAGGAATTTCCTCAATATGATGAATGGTCCCTGAAAGGGGGCACAGTACAGATAAGAATTTCTCTTTGAGTTCCATGACAAATGACATGTAATTTCCCTCGGAAAAGGCACAGTATAGGTAATGTCAACAGATATAATCTCCCAGGCATTTACTAATGACGATGAATAATATGTTATTCCCCATCTGAAAAAACACAATAAAGATTATATCTGTTAACATACAACTCCCAGGCAAGCATGATTTATTGTTGGCCGAAACATGGGATTGATCAAAAGATTATAAAAACATGGAAGCATGTTTTGTTCGGTCAGGTAATTGTTTACGCACAACTCAGGAAGCAAAAATCAATACATAACAAGGTTATGGCTAGACTAGAGGGGAACCTGGTATCCAATTGAACTTAAACCTGAAGTAAATATGTATAGGTGGGTATGGATACAAGTTTATAGACAAAAATCTGGCTGATGCAATTTTTGTAAATGTTAGCAAATCTGCTTGAGGGGGGTTGATACTTTCCGATTACAAAACTCTTGGGTTAGGCAGGTGCTACACTTGAACAAAAAACTCATATGGACATGTTGAGCAAGTTTTAAGTATAGCAAATCTGCATGAGAAGAGCTCTTCCTTTCTGAAAAATTCCCGAGGGCATTTTTACAAAAATCTTGGGTTAGGAAGAGTTCCACACTAGAGCAAAAAGCTCATATGCTCATGTTGAGCAAGTTTTAAGTATAGCAAATCTGCTGGAGGGGAGCTCTTCCTTTCTCGCGCTGTCCCTACCGTAAATACCACTACTCCCAGTGTAATTTACAGATAGGTTAATCATTAGAGCAAAATTCATTTTTTTCCTGCTGCATCTATTGATAAAATTTTTCTTCAATTACATTATTTATGTTGTTGCTAATATTTTAGAAGGTTTTTAATTTTTACTATTTTGTACCCTATTGCCTATTTTTAATTTTAATACCTATTTTTTGCTATTTTCAATTAAATTTTCTAATGTTTTTTTTAAGTGTATATAAGTTATTCTTCTTTCAAATAAGTTATTTATTAGTACATTATGGTGTTGCAAAAGACAATTACAAAGTTGGAAGAAAGGGTTAAAGCATCCACGAAAGTCTTCGAGGAATCGGTGCAGCAGTTGATGGAAGTGTCAGTAAAAAAAGGATTAGGTGTCACAGAAAAGTGCAAGAGGGAACTCGGAAAAATTGAAAACAATTTTTGAAATTCTTGAACAAAGAAATTCTTTCCTTGACGATGTAAATTCGGTTACAATAGCCTATTTCATGAATGATCGAATTACTTTTGTCGAAGTAGAGAAAGATCATTTTCTGTTAGGAAGGAGCATTATTTCCAACAGACGGCTATTTAAATGTGGAAAACTAAAGTGGTTATGTGCAATCAAGGCAACAAAGAAAAGCAAAAATGTTATTCCCATTTAGAATTTGACTTTTTGAATGAAATTATATAAAATTGACTTAGAATTTACCACTTTTTCAGTTTATTGTGCCCATTTCTTTTGCTATTGGTGCCTATTTTCCACGTGATATTTGACATTTTGCCTGCCTATTTTAACCGAAAAATGCCTGAAGTTCCAGACTCTACTCATCATAGATAACGCATGGAGTAAGTTTCCAATACTACAACAAACGATTCCATCCATAGTGTAAGAAATTGAAACATAACACTATCGAGATTACAGATTTAAGAACACTAGGAATACTTTTCGGGAATATGTTACGAGAAATTAACGTCTCACGGATTTCTGTTGTATGTACAGTTTATTTGCACATACCTCCCCTACTCCGTATATACATCTTTCCATTACAGATCCAATAACACATGCTCTAAGTTGCCTTTTGCCCCAACACACAGAGAACTGCACTTATCCAGACTTCACTCTGCGAGCGCGATATTTAGCATAGCGCTAACCCGCCCCTGCAGTTTATCACGCAGACGTCCCTACGCATACGGCGCTTACTCTTTGTATGTATCGATGCATCCATAAAACTGTCTTAATCCATTGAGGGACGGCCACTTTCTGAGATCTGAGAGCCTGAGAATCTGTGTCTGAGGATATGAGATTATGAGAGACCGTAATAAGTCGGAAGCGTTATTTATACCTCCGACAAACGACCCGCTCCCCAACCACCGGGGAAAGGTCCTATTCGCGATTACAATTACCACCTGAGCGCTAGTGTCGCTTCCAATATGGCCGCTCTACGTAGGATAGATCTTTGTTTACATTCAGTAGTAGTACGTAATAACAGCGTGTTGTCATTGCTAGTATGAAAGAAACGTTTAAATTAGGCGTATATTTAAATATTGCGAATGCGATGTGAATTCCAGGAACTATAATGAAGAACTATGCTGGGAGCGAAGCATTAAATTATGATAATAAAAATAACACGGGAAACGCACACGAAACTAATGTATACGCACTGGTTTTTCAAAGCGGTGCTGTTTCATCTGCACTGCACCTCGGTTGTAACTGCCTAACTGGGGCTCTCAGAAATGATTTGAAAATAAAGCAATTCACACGTGTTGCAAAGCTTGTAAGGAAATAAATGAAAACATGCTGTTGCAGTTTTTTTCCCCAAAGAGGCAAGCTGGTTTAATAACAACACCGGATAATGATAATAATAATAATAATAGCAATAACAACAAGTTCATTGAGGCTATCTTCAGTCTTCACTGAAAATTGACTGACTGAATGAAACAGCAACATTAGCATTTCAATTATGTTTTTTTCTGACTTACCTTTATGATTACGGACATTAATTAATTCTCAAATTATTTTCATATTTTCACTTAATCGATTTGCACCTGTTCCAAATTACATACATAATACATTGTTCTCGAAAAAAAATGTTATATTCATAAAGAACAATTTAAAATTTACTTTCATGGCAATAAAATCATCTTTCCGAAAGATTATTTCGTAAAATAGAGTGAACAGACTCGTGTTCTTAGTAATTTCCTTGCCGCATTTCAGTTATGCCAATCTTGTCAATCAGTTCTGTTTTCCCTGATTTATTTAAACATTTCATTTTGTTGATTCCTCGGGGTGGAAAACACATGTAAGCTTTTCACTTGTCCTGAACCACAAAACGATTTAGAGCAAACAACTGAACAGTATACGCTAGTTTTTCGCATGTTCCCCATGCTTTGAACGGCTTCAACACGGCGAAGCGCAGCGAGGTGTCCTACGTGGAGTGGTTCCTGAAAATCTCACCAGATGGCATATCGGATAATTTTGATCGCGAATTGTTACCTTTCAAACGGGGAAACCGTTGAGGGAAAACAACCGTCGGCTTCCCCGGCTACCGGGCAAAAAGCAACCTAGGCCAGAGCATTTACAAATATAAAAACTTTTACACATATACTCCATTTTGCAGCTATGTACGTAAAAACCACACACGAATAGAAAGGTATATTCCTGTATCTATCTGTTTCGCGATGGTCAAAATGGACTAATCTTGAACTCCACATCGTAGTGAAGATTGTTCGTTTTGAAGGTTAATTTAATTTGAAGTTAGTTTTGTAATATATTTCATGAAAATTTGTGAAACAATATCTGGCGAAATTTAGTAACTTGCAAAAAATATCTCTCTCTTTTTTCACTCACTCTTCTTCTCCCTAAGAAAATCTAATAACTAATACAAATAATTATTGTCACTAATTCATAGATGCATATGCAGTACTGGAGAAAGATGCGTTAAATCACTAATTTGAGTTCTGGGACATCATTCATTTAGAACTGACGAGGTTTCAATTTCACAATTTTGTAATATTACAGTCATTTTACGATTTCATTTTGTAATTTGCTGATACAAATTAATCATAAATATCTTCTGGCCAAGTCATTATTTAAACCTGTTTTAAAATCTTATCATATTGTGTGATATAATTTGTGGTATGTGAACTTATATAATCAGAATAAGCAAATTACAATCCCGAAAAGATAAAAAAGGGTTACAATTACGAATTCGATCTTACAACCATCAGATTACAAATTTAGTTGCTATTGTTTTAAGGTTTGAACCAGGAATGAAAATATTGCAGTTGCATTTTCAGTTACGAAACTTCCCTTTGCACATTATTTTGTTTTGCATGTTAAACTTCGTAGCTAGATGTCTTGACGTTCTAGTCAGGATTGAGCAATAGGCGCTCCCCGCCCCTTTCTCCAGCGGCGGCGCCAGGATCAATCATCTAGGGGTGCTGAGGGGGTGCGGAATGAAATTTAAGGGGCGCGGTGTTGAAAATTAAGAAAAAATGAAACAAGCATGTCTGCTTTAGCCATTACATCAAATACCAAAGAACATTTACTAGGCTTCCATGAAAATATGCCAGTGAACCTGAAAATTGTTAATGACATTACAATTTTTTCTTACTTGCTTTGACCACAACAACAACTTGTACAGACAAGTTAATGCGGCTTACCTGTAGTATACTGGTAGCGTCGACGCCTTGTAATCAAGGGTTTCCCGGTTCGATACCCTGTGGAGGCACATAGTGGTTCGGATCCCACTTTAAACTGTAGGTCCAGTCCGGATTAGCCTTACTGTGCATAAAGTGGACTTGAAACACCAACTCAATCAACCTGTAGCATACAATAATAGTGGTATTTCTTCAGTACCTACGCTCATATGATTTTCACCCCTTATCGCCCCTCTAATAAAATAAAACTTTTTCACTCCTAAGTAAAATTATATAATGGCACTATGAAGGTTATAAGTGCTTTAAGTGAATTAACAAAACACGTTTCGTTACGTTTTTTGGAAAGCAAATATACACGATTACTAAAGAGCATTTAGTACTGATGAATAATCATGTAATTTGTATATCGCTTGTTTAAAAAATGTTTAGTTCCTAGAAACTATTCTTTGTTATTCTAAGCATTTTTTCTGTGAAGAGTTATAACAGTATTTTCGGCTAAAAATAGGTTTTGGATAAGGGTTGCTGAAGGGGGTGCGGAAGAAAATTAGAGGGTGCGCACCCGTCCTGGCGCCGCCCCTGCCTCCGCCAAACTACCATGCACCGATATTTAATGTACGTTCTTCGATATTTTGAACTGAGCAGGTCGGTAGTGAGCTCTGGTACGCGCGTGAAGGTCTACGTGTTCGAATTGCCAGAGTTCGCTGGGTCCGCCGTATACGATCTTCTCGTGTCCCTTATTTTGTGTGAGTGTTCTCGTGCAATAATTATTGATTGAAATTGAAGATACGATGAAATAGAAGAAGATGAATACACAACGACAAAATACCTTGAAGTTTGTGTTCCGTGATGTGAAAACGAGGCCTACGTCCTTATTTCGACAAGTGATTTCACGATACATACAGAGTCCTGGCGCAACAAGTACAAAGTTTTGAAATAGATTATTTTTGAAAGTGTCTGTACGTTAAATTTATGGCAAAAGTAGTGGGTGAACGGTTACTAAATCGGTGCAGAAGTATACTACAATGATGCCGACGTAGACCATAGGGTAGAAGTAGAATGGGCACATCAGATACATGTTATTGTTTAAATCCTCGTCGTCCCGACAGAATTAAGTGAAGCAGTTAGCAGTTATTCGTAGCGTCATGAGTACTTATGTTGAGGTGGTGAAACTTGAAGACGATATTCCGCCGATCACATCTATCCCACACGTAAAGGACGTGTCCTGGTTTTACGTAAACCCATACCTTCCTACGTAACGATGAGTGGAGACAAATATTGGGTAACATATCCTGGACAGTCCAGGACTGGTATTTGGAGCAATTTGGAAGGATATTTGTTGAATAATCGCCCTAATCCTGAGAGAACCGACCACAAAGAGGTCCAGTAAATTTGCCCGCAGACAATGTACCGATGGCATACGAACCCACAGTGCTTACGGTGCCGCAACAGCAGACGCCACCGAGGCAGAAGACAACAAATGAGGCAACGCTGACAGCACCATTTCCAACGAAGAAGAGCCAGGTAGTACAAGCCATGAAGACAGTATAGTGAACTCAACTACAGAAAGCGAGTTGATCGAGCAGAAACCCCCGACTACAACAGAGGAGGCCACTCTACCTCCCAGTGCCATGTTCAAGGAAACAGAGTTCCCGTCGTCACTCCCTCCCCCCCCCGCAAATCACGTTCGAGATCTGCATCTAGGTCAGAGCAGTGGCGGAGGAGTCATTGGTGTTACGTTGAAAGAAGAAGAAAAACAATGAACACGTAAGTCTTAACTTAGTTACAGAAGAATTTATACTGCAGGAGGTCTTAGAAAGAACTCTTCGCGGGCTAACAGCAGACGTCGCTCGCACACTGTTGTCTCGTGTCGTCTGCTCCTCAGCCGAACAAGCAGGGCAAGGTAGCAAGAGGCAGAGGTCACTCACCCTTCCAGAAGGGTGCAGCGAGCTAGCTGTGGCAACCGGGCAGACCTGATTGGTTCTCGCAGACGCACCCCCATATTGTCGTCTGCTGCAAGTCCGCGAAGCGATCTTTTTAAGGCCTCATGGAGTATAGAGTAGAACTAGCAAATTGTAAAACTACCCTAGAACAAGATTCTCAAAATGTCAGTAAAACAAATAGTTCAGAAAATGCAAAGAAAAACGTTCAAATAGTAACAAACTTGCCAAGATTTATTTACTGACGAGCGTAGTTAATGTATTCTAGAAGGACATATGTGGAAAATAAAGTTATTTTAGATAGTAATCTTGAATAATAACTTAAAAGTTAAATATTGTAACAACACGATCTGTACACTTCCCAAAGGAAATTCCTAAAAAAGAGCACTTATGTCGAAAACTCCACCTAAGTCTGATGTTAAGTTGTGGACAATAATAATAATGCAAACATTTACATTGGCAACCATAAATTTAAAACAGATGCAAATACGACAAAAATAGCTGCACTCAATGATTTTTTACTTCAATCGTCTATAGATGTAGCCTAATTCCAGGAGGTCGGTATTGTTGATTTTTCCTCTCTGCGAATGTATAGAGTTTACAATAATTTCACTACTTCAGCATAAGGGACTGCAATAGCAATTCGCAAGCACTTAGAATTAAGTAATGTGGTGCCGCATCCCACTGGCAGGCCAATAAGTGGACAATCGGGTTCTGTTTTCCTTTGTAATGTGTACGTTCAGTCAGGAAGCCATTACACACAGGCAAGATAATATTTTTATTCCACAGTTGTAGGGCCACAGTACATCCCATACCTTAGGCACTATACAGGTACTTGTGGGAGATTTGAACTACATAATTCGTACGAATGACCAGACCCCTGGATACAATTTTTCATGTACGTTGCACAACTTAACACAAGGGCTGGAATTGTGTGACGCTTGGACACACATTAATGCAGAAGCTCCAGGTTACACACATATCACATCAAATATTGCGTCGAGAATAGATAGGTTTTTATGTAGCACCCTGATTTAGAGATCATATAATGTTCAAAATTTTCCGTTATGCTTTAGTGATCACTGTGTACCTATTCTCAAAATAAATATAGATATGATCAAACCCCGTCAAGGCAGAGGATAGTGGCTTTTAAATTGCGCATTATTACAAAATAATAGTTATATACAGCTGATTAGAGAAACATGGAACAAACTGAAGGGCTCTCGGCCAGTCCAAAAAGCATTAGGCGAGTGGCGGGAAACACGAGTGAAACATAAATTCCAATCTGTAAGTCAAAGTTTTAGTAGAGAGGCTAGCCGAGATCAAATGAATAAATATAATTTTCTTTATGCAGCTTTGAATGATCTCCATCGCTTAGCGCTACAAGGCAATTTCAATCGGCCTTACGGAAATGAAATCAAAGCGCAACTACTTGTTATACATAGGAAACGAAAATCAGCAGTTGTAATCAAGAGCAAGATTCTCCCTATGGACCCTGATACGCACATTCTTCAAGAGCATCGACACTCCAGGAAACATATCATTCACAAGTTAGTTTTAGATTCCCGAGAAGTTATAACTAGCCCCCACGGTATGCACGACAGCTTTTTGAAATATTATAAAGATCTTCTTGGTCACGCCTTCGAATCCAAGGATAGGCAATTTGATTTCATAAACTACCTCCCAACAGCTCTGACTGCAAACGAACAAACTGAGCTTACCAAACCGTTAAGCAAAACGGAGGTTCATCATGCAGTGTTCAAAGCTCCAAAGGAGAAAAACTACCGCAGAAGATGGTCTACCATCAGAATTATATCAGTGTCTCAATTTTAAGTAGTGATATAAAACTTATAAATTAGCGTTTAAATAAATATATGGACAAACTCATTGGAAACTTACAATTCGCCTGCAATACATCTCAAAACATACATCAACTGCTGAAAACGATACGACACGTCATAATCACCAAACAAAACAGGCAAACAACCTCTAGATTTTTCACAAGCGTATGGCAGGATGAGTCACGAATACATGAACAAAATTTTAGAAACATGTGGTTTCGGAGACACTTTTATCAATTGGATCAGGACGCTATATAATCACACGCTGCTAAAACTAAAAGTAAATGGATTCTTGATGACTAGTTTTAAAATGTGCCGGGGTGTGCTTAAAGACAGTTCCTTGAGTGGCACCTTGTACGTCCTCAAAATTGCACCTTTCCTTTTTAGTATACAGCACCATATACGGGGCATTTCACGGACGATGTAACAATTTTCCTAACTGATGGAACCGATCTACAGAAAGTCCAGAGTCAAAGAAACAAATTTGAGCACACAGCAGGCGCAAAACTTAAAAGCCGAAAGTCATACCGAGTGATGAGAATGTAAGGAGATCCCCGTAGCCAAGCTTTGGGCATTTATTTTCATACAAATATCGAAGACACGATCGAAGCAAATAGTAAACTCACGTGCGAGACGGCTATCCACGTCATCAGAGCGAACAAGATGCGCTCCTTGAGTTTAAAATCACGAGTACGGTTCATTAATGTTTTCGCCCTATCTAAACTTTAGTATGCTGCGAAAATCTTGCCATTCAAAACACAGCACGCCAAGGTCAAAAAAGCTGTTGGCACGATTCTGTGGCAAGATATGATCTTCCGCGTAGCAATGAGCGATCTCACCTTATCAGCGAGAGAAGGTGGATTGGCACTAATCCACGTGACTGCACAGGCAAGAGCATTGTTTATACAGACCGGCTTTGACACAACATTCTCGCCGCACGATACGGCGACACAACAACCAATCCTTACATTATTACGTAACATTCCATTGGAAGCTCCCATCGATATCCAACGCATACCAAGGAGTTTTCTGTTTCATATGGATCTTGCTGTACAGTGACGGACACTGCTGGGTTGTAACGACCTTATTGAAGAAGCACTGAAGCAAGCCATCCATGACTGACCACTAATCGCCTTGTGACTAGACAACCCAACCAGCATTGCAATTCTGCGGCATGTATACCAGTCACGGGTATACATCTCTGTAAATTGAGTAGTGATGCCAAAGAGAAATACGAGATGTAGATTGTCGATCGTAATGTCTCGTGTTCTCGACATGGAATAATAATCGGTCCACGTTACGTTCCATTATTTAATGTTGTTTGGGAACGAACCTGACGGACTGGGTTTATATTTTCACTCCTTGTATTACAGTAAATTCCATATTTTACAATTATATTAATGCTTTGAACGAAAATAATGCCCAGAAAAACATCTAACACACGTTCACACCATTCAACTCACACACATGCACGTGAAAACAAATACACAAAGCTAAGTTTTAACTTCCAAGTGAATGTCCAAATAACAGTAAATGGAGAAGCACGATGTGCGAAACGTGGGATTTTTCACAGAAAGAATGCGTCTATTTTTGACATACGTGGTTTCTATTAATAGACAATGAAACAATTATGAGAGAAATTAACATGTATTTTCGTCTTCAGGTGTTGAGGAAGGAAACAGCCTGACTGGAAAAATGAAAACATGGTGCTATTGATAGAGTGTTTGTTAGCGTACAGAGCTTTCATCAGTGAGGTCTAGGTTCGATCCCCACCAAGGACAATTTTTTTTATTCTTTTCTATTAGTGAAGAAGTATGTAATATTGTTTTCTAGGAATTTTGACGAAAGGATACACATCAAATTTGTTCGTTTAATCTGAATTTTCATTATTCTAATAAGTTCTCTATCACAAGGGGATATAGAGATTCTGTATCTAGGCGATGGATATCTTCTCAATGGTTCCGTAGCTACGATTCTCCAGTCCCTTCCACCCACTTGTCTTATTTATTTACTTCATTCATATCAACTCACGAAATACCTTGAATATAACGAAAACACACAGATATAGTTAGAACAAGAAACACACCTCGCGTCGAAGGTTCCAGACTCGAGTTCTGGCTTTTTTTTGTGAGGGTGATTATTCTTGTGTGTCTGTTTATCATCTTTGTCAAAAACATATTCATCATTATTGCCGTGATTAACCTAGGGAGAGACCAAAGCGACTGAAATAACAAAAGTACAGAAAGTGCAAGACACGTCTACCTAGGCATGTTATAGCTTGGGAATTAGCAATCTGAAAATTAACTTGCGTTTCAGTCTACTACTCGCGAAAGAGTTTGGAATATTGGTTATCGTGTCGGACTAGCATGTGCGCAACCTGAGTTCGAGCCCAGCGCAAGGAAATTTGTTATTTTTTTTTTGTCTAATTTCATCCAACCTTATTTATAAATCTGAGGTTTCTGCAAAACCTTTTGAATTGCATGCCACTTTGTATGTTGGTAATCTGAAAGCGGCAAAGATGAAAATTTGATGTTCCGAAGCGACGATGTATTTGTGTATGTGTTGAAAAAACGCAGTTATTTATTAGCGAAAATCATGCAGCCACGTGATCATTGAGAACGCTTCCTAGTTGTCAGTGCTAATATGGCAGTAGCTACATTCTGTCAACACACACCAACTTTCACGTTCCCCGTAAAATGATTACCTTTCCACGTTTCAAAATCTTGAGTGCTGTCTAAAGCAATACTTTGATACTTGCGTTTGCATGTTCGAATCTAAAGTAATATGAAACTTTTTCTTCCCCAGCAAATGACATTGAAACCATTATTAACTGTTTGCAATGTGATATTGATATCATATATGGAAAGAATAAAAATTGAGAATTTCGCTTAAAACAACTTATAAATATATTAAATTATGTGGATACCTGAAGTAAAACGTACGATGCACGATCAGGGAGCCTGAATGTTGCATTGAAAACTGCAGAGAACAATTACTGACTTATGAACAGTGAAAGGTTTTTCCATGCTCCAATGGGATTTTGTTTTGTAACTATAAATAAACAAGGGAGAAGGACACGGGTTGGTATGATGAACTAAATTGTACATTAAAAGTTTTAATTGAAGAAACAAAACAAGTTTACGGTTAAAAATAGGGCATTCAATTTCAGGCACATTACACTAACTGAAAGACTATTTTCAAAATTAATAATATTTGGATAACCAGCAAATCCAAACTTGATGTTAATCACGTAATGCACTTGATAATCAAAGAAACATAATTTTTCCTGAGCATGCCCTTTATTTTGTATCTTGATTGTTGAAATAATACGTTGAAAGGAACAGTAGTATGTTTTAGAGTGTGTTTAGAATCTCTTGTGTACTGCATGGGAATACTGAAGTCATTTTAGTTTCCTAATCAAATAACAATTATTCAGTGTAATCTTTAAAAAGGAAAGCGTTTGTTTCTTTGCAGCTGTTCACGACAGAAATTCAATCGCAAGACAAGTTACCAAATTAGCAATAGTTCTCTCACATATTTGTGGTATGTGCTCGTCTGCCTTATACCGGATGATGAAGGAAGCAGATATAAAAGATAGAAAATTACTGTTCTTGGGTAGCTCGTCCTGCTTTTGTCAGAAAACCTGATCAGCATACTGAACCAAGTCATCACACGAGATACGACTTCAATAATATAATCCGTTTGTGTGCTCAAATAACTCCAAAAAAAGGCAATAAAATTGTCAGTGTGAGGAGACAAAGAAATAATTTCCTTTTATCTTACATTATACTCTGTCTGTATGCCTAGTGTGGTTTGTCTGTCACAAAGCTGACGACAAACCTCTGTCTGTTGTAACGCGTGGTATGATTTCTTCCTGCTTACAAATCACGTAAAATACCTTCGTTCACTTCAGTGCGCTGGTTCTGCAGGCGCAAGGTCATGTCGACTGATAAGCAGATACCACGTGACTCCAGGGCCAACTGTCAGCACCGCAGAGAAGCTTCAGTAACTTTTGCGAGGTTCCTTCTAGTCCTTGACAGAGCGCATGCTCCATAATTATGTGCTGAAAACCCATGTTTTCTGTGTATAAAATTTACGTATGTTTGGATTGTGTGCTTAAATGTTGCAGTAAACATAACTCCGTGACACACAACAAAAATTACAAGCGCTTCAAAGATTAGAAACTTAGCAAGCGTTACTCACAATTAGATTGTCCGACTGACAGAAGACCAGGTGGTGGGGTGGTAGCGTATTAGTTTGACACGCAGGAGATACTGGGTTCGATTCACGTTTGGTTGCTTCCAATTTTTTTCTTAACTCGAGCGACTATATATTTCAATTTATTTATTGCGAACATTCTAATTTTATTTGCTGTGCGAATTTTGAATTGAATTTTCTTTTCCAAACGATTACAATAATTTCTTGTGAATAGTATTATATGTATTTCTGGATCATTTTCTCGAAAGAAATGTTTATTTTTCGCCAGGCATAACATTTATTAAGTATGTTTGTAAAATGATGAGAAATGTGAAATAAAATATCGTAAAAAATAATTTTCACAAATAAAATTTAAAACGGTAAAGTAAAGATTTCCACCCAAAAATAAAGTAAAAATGTATTTAACTTTTACTCCAATAAATTATTAAATAAAATGCAATAATTAGTTGCTCGAGTTATTTAAAAAAAAATAGGGCAATAGAACGGGAATCAAACTCAAAGCCTTCTTTACGTGAAACTTATCCGCTACCACGGGGCCACTTGACCACTTAAAAATCATGTAATAGCTTCGCCTCATCAAGGCACTTGGAACTCATCGAAACCTTCAAGCGCTTTTCCTCGATTTTTTTCTTCTTTTTAAGTCCACTTTATGCACAAAACTGGATCTATAGTTTAAAGTGGGATTCCAACCACTTGTGCCTAAACCGCGTATCAAACTTTTCCTCGGGAATTGTTGGCTAGCGTGCGATATTACCAATACTCGGTTCGGGCATGGATGTGGGTGTTTGTCCCAATGAGAATACAGAATTGACATGTGTGACAACTGAGAAAAAGGTGAAGAACGGGGATACTATCAATTTTGAAAATACTTTTTCAGTTAGTGTAATGTGCCTGAAATTGAATGCCCTATTTTTGACCGTGAACGTGTTTTGTTTCTTCAATTAAAACTTTTAGATTACAATTTAGTTCATCATACCAACTTGTGTCCTTCTCTCTTGTTTATTTATAGTTATAAATAAAATCCCATTGGAGCATGGAAAAACCTTTCACTGTTCATAAGTCAGTTATTGTTCTCTGCAGTTTTCAATGCAATATTCAGGCTCTCTGATCGTGCATCGTACGTTTCACATCAGGTATCCACATAATTTATAATATTTGTAAGTAGGGAGCGGAAGTTGATGAACTAAAAAATGTAGGTATATGACCTATAGAATATCCTAAAAAATGGAAAAAATGACCATTAAATTTGTTAGTTTCAGGTTAAAAATTGAAATGAAAATGAAATTAAACAAAATGCAATCTTGCTTTTAAAAAAAGGGCAACAAATGATAGCACATACACATTCAATTAAAATATGCAAGGAGGATTTCCAATGGAAACAGGGTCTAGCTATGGTATTTCCAGCCTCTCCTTATCTGATCTTAAATCTGAGTTTACCCCAGACGGGCACCTGGTGGTTTCCCCCGACACAACAAAGACTGTCACCAGTTCTGTTTTCTTTTGCTCGTAAATTGCAATCCTGCGAGAAATATTACCAAAATTAAAGTAGTGACAAAATGTGATGAAACAATATACCGAATATTGGGAAAAATGACGGGAAAGTGCCGAAAATCGGGGAGAATGACCTAAAACCTGACAAATGGCAACAAATGCAAAAAATGCACTTTAAAATCACCATTTGTTTGGTTCTAGACGAAGTGTAATATTGTGTATATTTAATGGGCATCGTGTCCGAGATGTCAGAAAAAAGATGACATTTCATCAACTTCCGCTCCCTATTTATAAGTTGTATTAAGCGAAATTCTCCATTTTTATTCTTTCCATATATGATATCAATATCACATTGCAAACAGTTATTAATGGTTTCAATGTCATTTGCTGGGGAAAAAAAGTTTCGTATTACTTTAGATTCGAACATGCAAACGCAAGTATCAAAGTATTGCTTTAGACAGCACTCATGATTTTGAAACGTGGAAAGGTAATCATTTTACGGGGAACGTGAAAGTTGGTGTGTGTTGACAGAATGTAGCTACTGCCATATTAGCACTGACAACTAGGAAGCGTTCTCAATGATCACGTGGCTGCATGATTTTCGCTAATAAATAACTGCGTTTTTTCAACACATACACAAATACATCGTCGCTTCGGAACATCAAATTTTCATCTTTGCCGCTTTCAGATTACCAACATACAAAGTGGCATGCAATTCAAAAGGTTTTGCAGAAACCTCATATTTATAAATAAGGTTGGATGAAATTAGACAAAAAAAAAATAACAAATTTCCTTGCGCTGGGCTCGAACTCAGGTTGCGCACATGCTAGTCCGACACGATAACCAATATTCCAAACTCTTTCGCGAGTAGTAGACTGAAACGCAAGTTAATTTTCAGATTGCTAATTCCCAAGCTATAACATGCCTAGGTAGACGTGTCTTGCACTTTCTGTACTTTTGTTATTTCAGTCGCTTTGGTCTCTCCCTAGGTTAATCACGGCAATAATGATGAATATGTTTTTGACAAAGATGATAAACAGACACACAAGAATAATCACCCTCACAAAAAAAAACCAGAACTCAAGTCTGGAACCTTCGACGCGAGGTGTGTTTCTTGTTCTAACTATATCTGTGTGTTTTCGTTATATTCAAGGTATTTCGTGAGTTGATATGAATGAAGTAAATAAATAAGACAAATGGGTGGAAGGGACTGGAGAATCGTAGCTACGGAACCATTGAGAAGATATCCATCGCCTAGATAGAGAATCTCTATATCCCCTTGTGATAGAGAACTTATTAGAATAATGAAAATTCAGGTTAAACGAACAAATTTGATGTGTATCCTTTCGTCAAAATTCCTAGAAAACAATATTACATACTTCTTCACTAATAGAAGAGAATAAAAAAATTGTCCTTGGTGGGGATCGAACCTAGACCTCACTGATGAAAGCTCTGTACGCTAACAAACACTCTATCAATAGCACCATGTTTTCATTTTTCCAGTCAGGCTGTTTCCTTCCTCAACACTTGAAGACGAAAATACATGTTAATTTCTCTCATAATTGTTTCATTGTCTATTAATAGAAACCACGTATGTCAATAATAGACGCATTCTTTCTGTGAAAAATCCCACGTTTCGCACATCGTGCTTCTCCATTTACTGTTATTTGGACATTCACTTGGAAGTTAAAACTTAGCTTTGTGTATTTGTTTTCACGTGCATGTGTGTGAGAAGAATGGTGTGAACGTGTGTTAGATGTTTTTCTGGGCATTATTTTCGTTCAAAGCATTAATATAATTGTAAAATATGGAATTTACTGTAATACAAGGAGTGAAAATATAAACCCAGTCCGTCAGGTTCGTTCCCAAACAACATTAAATAATGGAACGTAACGTGGACCGATTATTATTCCATATCGAGAACACGAGACATTACGATCGACAATCTACATCTCGTATTTCTCTTTGGCATCACTACTCAATTTACAGAGATGTATACCCGTGACTGGTATACATGCCGCAGAATTGTAATGCTGGTTGGGTTGTCTAGTCACAAGGCGATTGGTGGTCAGACATGGATGGCTTGCTTCAGTGCTTCTTCAATAAGGTCGTTACAACACAGCAGTGTCCGTGACTGTACATGTATGCTACCAGTTACTAAGGAATGAAAACATCGCACCATCTGTAAAAATGTTATACAGTGAATTAACTAGCCAGACGAACACACTGCCACGAATTGTCCGTGACTCTTCCAACCATAATTGGCCACGGATATGGGCAAATGTCACAGCGAAGCATCTCTCAAGTGCCGGACAATCAATTTGGTATAAGGTGGTCCACCGTGTTATAATGACAGGGGCTAGGACCTATCAATACGGAATCAGTGACTCTCCAAATTGTTTATCCTGTAAAGTGCCTGACGCCCACAGGTTAACGAAGTGCCGAAATTCCTCTACGGCATGGACCAAACTGAGAAATATGTTAATTCGTATGTGCCGCACATCAATAACTAAGTTTACGGAAACAGACATAGTGTTCCCAGCATTCAATATTTTCCCTCCCACGAAATAACCTGCAGTGCAATGGATGATAACTAGGCCTAGGATATAAGGTTTTTAACCTATTTTTCCCTTTTACGTCAGAGTTTCATTAAAAAACACAACAACTAACGAAGTTTTATTGTGCCTAAAATAACCTATTTTTCTTGTTAGAACCTATTTTAGGTTTATGTGTCTAAATGAATCCGTTTTTTATGGTTTTATATTTTTTTTAGGTTTTAAAGGACTTTTATATCTCACAGAGGTATTTATTCGGTTTGGTGACCAAACAATTCATTGACTCGCGTGTTTGAAACATGTTTTCTGTCTATTTCCCTCCCTCCAAGGTTTGATGTTTATCAAAGCTTTAAACAAAACAAAATGCCTGAGGCCACTGTTACCTGTTAGAGCGGCAGTTCCCTCCTACTTTTTGCCCCCACAGAATGGACTCTTATTGCTAAGCTTTGTCTACTAAGATAATGTAAACTGTCCTTGCCCCCCTTAATAAAAGTTGCAAATTTTCACGTCTACGGAGGAATAAATTGGAATGGAGAAACCATCTGCTTGCACCTTTTCTTTCATGGTTTACCAAAACTCACGCATAATTCCAGGAATTCCAAGTGAGTAATCACCCTGGTATTGTGCAGCAAATTATGCATACGTAATTCATTTTTCATATCAACAAGTAACTTTTGCTAACAGCACAAGTATAGTAACACAATAATTTGTGGATAATTTTGAAAATGATGTAAAGAAATTAAAATTTGGTAACAAAATTAATATATTTGGTTATTAAAATTTCTTACGGTTCTTGGGACATTTTGTTCTTAAATATTGTAAAATGAGCATTTTTCAGGAACTTTGTAACATTTTAAGTTTTTGGGACCTACTTCAGGATTTTTTCGAGCCTAATGTAAGAGTTTTAGAACTTAATTTAGGATTTTTATGGCCTATTTTAGGATTTTTAGAGTACATTTTCTTTAGAGCCTCTTTTAGGAAACTAAAAGCACACTTTTTAGAACCTAAATATCCGAGGTCTAATGATAACTTAGTATCTATTACCAATGAACAGAGCAGTATCCCAAGAAACTTCAGTTTTTTATTGAAAAAATACTATGAAAAAATCCATCCACTAAATATGAACAAATCGTCGGTCCAATGACATAACGACCTATCTCATTTTTACCAACTTTTCAGGAGAAGCAAAAAACGTTTTCGCACACACTTTCGTAGATGTTTGTGAGAAAACTATTTACTTCATAACAAATTTTGTTTTGTCATTAAATTGTATTATGTTTCTGCTGTAAAATAGTGTGGTTGAATGTTACATGTGTTGCGTTACGTGCTTGAAATTTCATAATTTCTTGACATACGTCGGTATGTCAGATCAAAATAATTACTCACACAGAAATATATTTGAGATACGCCATGCAAATTAGTATCAAGTTACAGATTCATGATTTGAGATATCTTATTTTTTAGTCAAAATGTGAGCAAAACTATATAATATTTATGATTTTATTGTTCATGACGCTTTTTTTTTCAAAGTGAATGGTTATTTTTATTTTGAAGTTCTTTAGATTTACATGCTTTAAGTACGTGTACAAATTACAAAACTCTTCACTACAAGTACAATTAAAAAGCTATGCATGCGTATATGTAGCTATAACTTGGCTACATTACATAAACATCAATAAAACATTTTTGTGGAATAGAGTGGAGAACAGATTCAGTGATTCAAATTTGCATAAAAGTTTTTGCAGTCACTGTCTAGAACAACGGGAAAAGGACCTTCACACATTGACAGTTAATCTGCACATTTCTCTTGCGCTATTTTCACAGAATCTTTGTTCAATGGAGGTTACATTCTCGCAGCTATATCTTTAGTATTACATCTCTTTACTACGATTTTTGCGGGATTCTCTTGCAGTAAACTTTTTTTTATGTAGATAGTATCTGGCTTGTTGCTCAGCAATCGTAGTTCACGAATATCTTTCCAACTGAACTTAATACCATCATCGGTCTTCTTAAGCTGGAAAAGCCTCAGATCTTCAGCAATTGCCTTATAATTCAGAAAATCTTCCATCTGCATTTTGTGCACGATGTAAGGATGGTTTCTTTGGGGCTAGTTTTATGATGGGTACAAGCTGAGAGGGGACAAAAGTAGTGGTATTTATGCTACGGACAGTGCCGGAAAGGAAGAGTTCCCCTCCAGCAGATTTGCTACACTTAAAACAAGCTCAACATGAGCATATGAGCTTTTTGCTCTAGTGTAAGTACCCTGTCTAATCCAAGATTTTTGTGAAAATGCCCTCAAATATTTTTCGGAAAGGAAGAGCTCTTCCGGAAAGGAAGAGTTTTTTCGGAAGGGAAGAGCTCCCTCTCAGATTAATTTGTCTACACTTACAAAAGGCACTTCTGAGAGATTGTTGTCCAAAAATATGCTCCTCTTGTTGGCCACACTTAAAACTTGCTCAACATGTTCATTTGCTCAAGTGTAGTACCCTGCCTAACCCAAGAGTTTTGTAAAAATGCTCTTCGGAAAGTATCAACCCCCCCCCCCTCTCAAGCAGATTTTTGTCTATAAAATTGATATTTTTTTTGGCTATACCTGAAATTAAGCTAAAACCCATACCCACACACACATATTTACTTCAGGTTTAAGTTCAATTGGATACCAGGTTCATCTAATATTAAAACAATGCAATTCTTCTAGAATTGCTCTGTGACCCTTTCATTTCTTACATCATATGTTTACATGTTTCATATTGATTAATGTGTGCAATTTCAGCCGGGAAATTCCCGTGAAAAATATGCCCCCTCGGAATTTCCCGGCTGATGCAATTTCTGAGTATTGAAGCTTTGCATGCAAACAAAATTGCATCAGCCGGGAAATTCCCGTGAAAAATATGCCCCCCTCGGAATTTCCTGGCTGATGCAATTTCTGAGTATTGAAGCTTTGCATGCAAACAAAATTGCATCAGCCGGGAAATTCCTGTTTTTTTCTTCTCGGCCCGGCTTAGGGTATATAAAGAGATTTTGCATTGCATCAGCCAGTATTGTGAGAGTAGCTGAGGGGAGCAGATGTGTTTTTACAGTGCTTCTCATACTTACTAGCCTGTTTGGTTTAATTTCTTATTGTTCAATTTCAGATATATTGAACAATATTTTGTATAAGAAAATCTGATATTTGTTACATCCAGCTTGTTTTGTTGCAATCTATTCATATTTAGGGTCAAGCTCCCAGCCTGTTATACAAAAAATCAATACATAACAAGGCTATTCTAGATACGCACGTCTGTACAGGTATTTGCGGACGGTCAGTGTGAATGAATATTTCCACTTGTGGGCTTTTGGCTTTACAACCTGTCATAAGATAGGCATAAAGATTAGATTTAAAACCCAGGAAATTTTATATAAATACCAAAGCCAAAAATATTAAGTGTATACACACATACATACATACACACACACAAAGCACAGTGCTGAACCCAACTGATATTTTTTATTCAGTATAAAGTTTTGAATTGAAACCCAGGAAATTGTATATAATAAACAACAACAAAAATGCCGAATCAAAAATATTGCAATCAGTGCAATAAAAATATATTTAGCTCTAATTGGGCCAGACACCAAAAGATTTGTAACCCAGACAAATACAGAACTCCCACAATAATTTGCCCCAAATGCCATAGAAAATACAGCATGAAATACTTCACATATACACATAAAGATACTTGCTCTGCACAGTCATCAACATTGCCCTCACAACCATCTACATCTGGTCTGAAAAGAAAGCATGAAGCACCTCTTAATGCTGGACCTGCAAAGCAGCCACGCCATGCACCCATCCGTAGCAGTTTTAACGGCCAATTAAAGGATCACCGGTTTGCATCAGAGCCAAGATGTGGCATTGAGAATTTCTTGAACAGTATAAATTCTGATCTGCAGGCAATTCTAAATGCACAAAATGGTTCTTATAAGCTCTCCCTCAAATTGTTTGTACAATATAAGAAGCCAAATGGCGCAAAATTTACACAGCCCCACATAACAGAAACTGTACCGGTTTATTCAAATGCAAATTCAGACACAATAATAAGCAGCTTGATAAATCAATTGAATATTAAACACTCTGAATTTGCAGCAAAAGAGTCAGGATGGAGCCTATGCGGTTCATCACACAAGTTATATGTTAATATTTCTGAATTCAGCCCATTACAAGGTTCCACTTATCTGCAATTACCTGCCAATATCAAAAACAAAAGAGCCGTGGTTAATATAAAAAATGCCGACCAGAAATGCTTTTTGTGGTGTATATTAGCTGCTTTGTTTCCAGCTTCAAGAAATCCTGAGAGAATAACTTATTACAAACAGCATGAACATCTTTTTGACGATGCAATGGAGGGTTTGGAATATCCAATGTCTGTTCAGAATATTGATAAATTTGAAAAAAGGGCCAGGCACATCAATGGCAAACAATTATCTATTAATGTATTTATTTGTTCCACTGGTAATTGCCCGATAGCACCTCTCAGAATCAGTACACTTGATGATGAATCTGCAATTCCGATTGATCTGCTCCTAATTGAAGGGGATGGCACATACCATTACACTCTGATACATAATCTTGAAGCTTTAGTGAGAACACAACTAGACAAAACTCATAGAATATTCAAGTTGTGCAGAAGATGTTTGACTGTATTTGATGGTCAAAAAATGGTAAATAGGGTTCCTGAAAAAAATGCAGAAATTGCTAAAAACAAGTTAATTGAGCATCTGAAATACTGTGGCAATCATAAACCTGTTCATATGGTGATGCCCAATCCAAGTGAAAATTGCAAATTCAAAAAGTTTGAAGCCTTGTTGGAACACCCAGTATTTATTGTCTATGATTTTGAATCGAACCTCAAACGTCTTGCATTCTGCAATCCAGATCCTGAAGATTCTTCAATTACACCATACCAGTTACATGAACCTTCCAGCTTTTATTATATGGTTGTACAGGGTGGTGTGGTTAGTAAAGAATATTTATACATGGGACCAAATGCCGTCAAAGAATTTGCACATAGAATAGAAAATGTGTGCCGTGACATAGCATCTAACATCTTATTAAAATCAAAGCCCATGTTGCCTTTAACAGAGGAACAGATTGAAGATTTCAACAATGCAGAAAAATGCCCGGTATGTGATTGTGAATTTTCAGATACAAATATCAAGGTGAAACACCATTCTCATACAGATGGTAAATTCTTAATGGCCCTGTGTAATAGCTGTAATATTAAGATCAAGAGACCAAGATTTATCCCCATATTTTGCCATGGAGCATCCAATTATGATTTCCATCATCTGATCAGGTACGAGGGGTTTGAGAAGCAGAATTTAAATATTTTAGCTGAAAATGATGAAAAATATATATCTATTAGCAAGATAATTAAAGTTAATGGTGTTCCTATTCAATTAAGATTTCTTGATTCTTACAGATTTTTATCTGCTAGCCTGCCTACACTGGCCACTCAATTACCTGATGATCAATTCAAAATCACACGTGCTTCGTTTCCAAATCAGGACCTGAAATTAATTAGGCGGAAGGGTGTATATCCATATGACTATGTTACAGATTTTTCTAAATTTGATGAGTGTTCCCTGCCACCACAAGAAGAGTTTTACAGCAAAATCAGAGGATCTGGAATCACTGATGAAGATTATCACCATGCTCAATTGACGTGGAACAATTTAAAATGCAAGACATTTCGTGATTATCACATGGCATATTCGAAACTTGATGGGACCCTCATAGCTGATATAATACAGACATTCAGAAAATCTTCTATGCAAAATTATGGACTGGACCCAGTGTATTTTTACAGTGCCCCAGGTCTAGCATGGTCTGCAACGTTTTTGAACACCAAAATGCAATTGGATCTGATCCAAGATCAAGATATGTATCTGTTTATGGAGAAAGGTATAAGAGGAGGGATGGTGCAATGTTCTCAGAGATATGCCAGAGCAAATAACAAGCATATTCCCAATTATGATCCAGCACGGCCATCAAATTATATACTGTATGTAGATGCAAACAGCCTCTATGGTCACGCTATGATGCAAAAACTGCCATATGCAGGGCTTGAATGGGTTGAAGATTTCAATATTGAAGATCTTCAGGACTTTGATGACAGTGACTATGGCTTATTCTTAGAGGTTGATCTGATAATTCCAGATCATTTACATAACAAATTTTCTGATCTGCCCCCAATTCCTGAGGTTCAGTGCTCACCTGGCTCTAAACAGAGGAAATTGATGATGACACTGGAGCCGAAACAAGGATGTGTCGTATATTACAAAAACCTCCAGTTCCTGATGAAACATGGTATCCAAGTGACCAAACTTGGAAAAGTTTTGAGGTTCAGGCACTCAAGATGGTTGAAACCATACATTGATACAAACACGGAGCTTCGAACATCTGCAAAGAGCCAATTTGATAAATCTTTGTTTAAATTGATGGTTAATTCTGTATATGGCAAAACAATTGAAAATGTCAGAAAACATACCGATGTTAAAATAATTACTGACCCCAGCCTGAGCAAAAAATTGGTTGCAAAGCCTAATTTCAATTATAGAAGAATTTATGATGAGCACATGGCACTTTTCAACATGAAAAAAACAAAGATCAAATTTGATAAACCTATTTATGTAGGGGCTGTGATATTGGAATCGTCCAAATTACATATGTTAACATTGTATTATGATGTGCTGAAACCTTTTTATGGTGATCGTGTAAAATTGATGTACATGGACACGGATAGTTTTATTCTTGATATTCAAACAGAAGATGTTTATCAAGATATGTCACAGCCTGAATTGTTTCAATACTTTGATACCAGTGAACATACAATAATTCAACCCCACAACAAAAAGGTGCCTGGCAAGTTAAAAGATGAGACACTTGGTGATGTTATTGTGAAATTTGCTGGGTTAAGTGCCAAGATGTACACTTTTAAAACATGTGGTGGTGCTGTTGCCAAAAAGGCCAAGGGCATTGGCAGAGTAACTGTTGAAAAAGAACTTGTATTTGAAGATTATGAAAATTGCATCAAATCCCAGAGCTCAATCAAAACATCAGAAAATAGAATTCAGAGTGTGGATCATTTGTTGACTTCAAATATTGTAAGAAAAGTGGCCCTGGACCCACATGATGATAAGAGATGCATTTTATCATGTGGCATACATACTTTACCATGGGGGCATTGTGATTTGAAAAATGGCAATCAATGCCCAATTCCAGAGCATGATTTGAAATAAATAAAACATGCCTATGAACTTATTTGGGTTCAAAAAACAGGCTATTATGGACCTGCCAACACCACAACCCTCTCCTGATATGCTGTCTAAACTGAGTGCTTTGTTAATTATTCATCTGAACAGCATACTTACAGATAATGATGATGAAACAGGTAAAACATTGTACATATTTAACAATAATTTAAATCATTACCAATTACCTGTAGGTGGGCAATTGCAATTTATTACAACCCCTGAGGGTGATGTCAAGATTTCAGTAGGGAGAAATATTTATAGAATTAAGCACTCAAACATGATTTCTGGCACTGTATATACTGTTTCTGCTGGTGACTGCTTATATATTGAGGTCCCGGGATCATATGACAAGCTTATACCCTTTTTTATAGAATTAAGAATCAGATACTCTATAATAAATAACCACTAAAACAAAAATGCCTAATGATATATTTGGCCATACAAGACATGAAGATCACAGTGATGAGATTCTGATGCTTGATGTCAGAGTCAAGAAATTAAGAAGTGATTTACAAGCTTTACAAACTACACTGAATGCCAGTCTTCAACTAGAAATTACAAATTTGCAATCACAATGCATGGACCCTCTTCTTAAAATTGATTCTGAACTCAAATTGTTGCTTCAGAAATATACTGACCTGGCCACATTAGATAATTTTCAAAGTTTAGAAGAAGCTGTAGCAGCTCTTCAAGCCAAATTTAAGACCCAGGCCACCAAATCTGAGCAATTGAAACAGCAATTGGAAGAGCAGATAAATAATGTCCAGGCACAGCTCCAAACAATTGTCAAAAGCATAAAATCACAAGAAGATTTTGATCTAGTGATTTCCACTCTAAAAGAACAGATTCAATCACTCCAAATACCTAATCTGGATCCTCTGCACAATGCCATAGCCGAGGTTAAAGAAAAAATTGAGACACTTGAAAATTTTATGAACAATTTGCCATCTTCTGATGCTTTGAATGCAATAACTCGGAGTGTTGCCAATATTAAGCTGCAACTTGAAACATATGAAGATTTTGGAAAAATTCAAAGTTCCATAACCCATCTTGAAGGTACAATAGCAGCAGTGCAAAGTGATTTGGCAAATGTACTAGAATCCCGCCTGCCTGGTATTGTAGACACACTTGTCAGTGTCCAGCACCAAATCACAAAGCTTGAAAACCTCAACACTGAATCTGAACTATCTCATTTTCATCACTTGATCGATGATATTCAAACAAAACTTGAAATTTTACAACAATCAACACCCACTCAGGCAGATATAGCCCTGCTCCAAAATGCTATGCAAAATGTGGCTGATGCTTCTGAATTAAACAATGTAAAATTGGCACTTGAATCTTTGCAGAATACTGTTTCAAATCTTCCTACATCACAGGAACTTAAAAATATTAAGAGGGCAGTGAATCGCATATTGAAATCAGAAGATATCAAGAATATCCAGACAGAGATCAAACAACTCACTCAGACAGTGTCCACTCTACCAACCAATCAACATATTAATGAACTGCATGCCCTGTTTGAGGATATCAGAAGACAGGTCCATGATCTTACTGCTCAAAATTCAAAATTGGCAGTTGTTGAAAATTTGCAACAAATTGTAGCTAATATCAAGCAACAGCTAGGAACCATGGAATCCAATCAAGCAAATGCTTTGTCTGTTTTTGCCACCCAGCTTCAAGAAATTGTGCAACAATACAAAAAACTTGTCGTGGACATAAAAATCAAGCCAGGCCATGATGATGTTGTTAGGACCATCAATGAGCACCTTGAATCTGTAACAAGCAGATTGCTTACAGCAGAAAAAGAAATAACAGGCATAATCGAGAATCCAAAACATACAGTAATTCTTGAATTGTACAGCATCCCCAACAAAGAATATGATTCTCCATTTACACCAGGTGGCAAAATATATATGCTGTCCCCTGCACAATTTTATTACCAATTTTTTGTTGGGGGCACATTGAGACCAATCAAGATCAAATATTGGCTACAACCACAGGCACACCACTACCCCACCTTATCAATAACAAATGCTGACAACAAAGTAAAAATCACCAGTGTAGAGTTAGAGGATTTTACAGATCCCAATACATTAGAAACAGCCTATACTGAAGATGATGGCACTTTGGAATTTAAAATACAAATAGGGGACAAATTATATTTAGAAAATCCTGTAGTATCAGCTGCTGAACACCCCATAGTTGCAATATTCTTGTTTACATATTATGTCTAGTTGTTGATGAATTACACAGACAAGCCAGACATAATTATAAGAGACTCCCAGTAGTCACAAAAGGCATAGATGATTTATGGCAGAGCGACTTGATTGAAATGGCAAGTGGACAGTTGAAAAACTTAGACAAAATCAACAAGGGCTACAAGTATCTACTCACTGTAATAGACACATTTTCAAAATTTGCCTGGGCTGTGCCACTCAAATCCAAGACTGGAACATGTGTTACAGAAGCCTTCAGGACAATCATCAATCAGAGTGGAAGATCACCGCGCTATTTGCAAACAGATAATGGCAAAGAATTTTATAATTCAGTGTTTCAACAATTTATTAAAAGCCAGGCAATAAAACATTACTCGAGTTACAGTGACCTCAAGGCCTCAATTGTAGAGAGATTCAACAGAACCTTAAAAAATCTTATGTATAAACAATTTACCCTCCAAGGTAATTATAAATGGATTAATATTCTTCCAGAACTTCTACATAAATATAACAACTCGGTCCATTCCACAATCAACATGAAACCCTCTGAAGTAACTTCATCTGATGAGCAAAAATTGATCAGCACTGTTTATTATCCTAAATACAAGCCAACAACAAGAAAGGCCAAATACAGGGTTGGTGATCAAGTAAGAATCAGTAAATATAAGCACTTATTCAAGAGAGGCTTTACAAGAAACTGGAGCACCGAATTATTTACAGTGGTTCAAGTTAAACCCGGGACCCTTAACACATATATAATAAAAGATCACCGAGGAGAAATTCTCAAAGGCAGGTTCTATGAACAAGAACTCAGCAAAACTAAACAGCCTGACACATATCTCATAGAAAAAATCATCCGCAGAAAAGGCAACAAGTTATTTGTTAAATGGCTGGGTCATCCGGAAAACAGCTGGATCGATGCAAACAAAATAATAATATGAACACCTGGGATGTTATAAAAAGGCTGCCAGAACCTGAACAGCAGATTAAGAGAAATGGCAACTTGCTGCCTGATAATATTAGGTGTCTTATTGTTGGGCCATCAGCTTGTGGTAAAACTACACTAATGGTTGATAATTTTTTATTGGCACCCAACTGGTTAGACTGGAAAAACAGGCACTTGTATGTCTTTTCTAAGAGCTTGGAACAATTAAAATATCAGCAGCTGATGAAGCTATATGATGGATTGGATATTGCCACTTTTGAACCAGATGTTAAGCCACTCCATGAATGTCTCGATAATTCTGTTGTTGTGTTTGATGACATTATATTGGATAATCAAAACAAGGTTAGAAATTTCTTTACACAGGGCCGACACAAAAACATTGATTGCTTCTACCTGGCACAGACTTTTTCAAAAATACCGAAGCAGCTGATCCGAGACAACAGCAATTTTATATGTGTGTTTCATCAAGATCATACCAACCTCAAACACATACATGATGAATATGTAGGTGGGGACTTGAGCTACAATGATTTTTCTAAATTTTGCAGCAGGTGCTGGAATCAAGACAGTTATGGGTTTGTCACAATTGATATGACAAGAACACCCAATAGTGGCAAATACAGAAATAAAATCAACGATTTTCTAGACGTTGAAACATATATAAATAAACATGAAAAGGCCAATTATTGATGATCTTAAGTTAAGAGATTATCTTGTAAAAAGATTTAAGGGATGGAAATCAGAGAACCGGGAAATTTATGAAAAACACAAACAAACAGAACAGCCTGTAATTGATGCTATTAATAATTTAGGTAAGAATATCAAAACTGTTACAGAGCAAAATCAAAATTTGATCACGGAGCTTGTACCTGTAGCTGCTAGGAACATATTAGATTATCCATTCACTCCACTTTCCAGTATTCATACACCTAGTCCTATTGCTCCTAGAAGAATTGAAGCTACTCAGGATCCTATTGAATTGGGTCTTCTTGCTCAAAAATATTTAAGCACACCTAAAGACAACAAAGATGAGGTCTTTGGCTTATATGCTGACACAGAGCTTGATGGGATCATCATTCATAGAATTGGCAATTTCAGAGTAACATTTATGGGAGATGATATAATTGTATATTCAGAATCTCGTCTCGGAGAAAAAGGTGCTTTTGTTAAGTATCTCGGCACACCTGGGTTGTGGGAACTGATGACTAGGAAAAGGCCTGGCAGCTATACAGATCAAGATTATGAATATTACAAAGAAATATTAATAAAATCAGATGCTCTATACCAGAACAATGATCCCACACAAAAAAGAGTCAAGTCTAGCAGTGGGGCAAAATACAATAATTTAATCAAGCCCATATGGTCACAGATCAAGACTGGCAGTGGAATCAAACAATACAACACCCTGCCTAAAGAATTTGTGTGGGTTGATGATGTCAGGAAACTTGTAGATAGGTTATTGGTGATAGCTGGGGAGGAAAATGCTGGGAACCACAATTTTTACAATGAAAAGTTTGGAATTATGGATATGATAAGCACAAAACTGTCTAATTTTATAGTGAATGACACTAAGGGGATTGGATATCTCATAAAAATTATTAATACTCTACCCCCCAAATTTTGGAATATTTCTGAGGGCCGGGGGTTGGTTAATGACATTATAAACAAGCTGCCATTTGAACTACACATTCCAGGCTATCAGTATTGTGGTCCCGGTACAAAATTGGACCATAGATTAAACAGAGGTGATCCCGGTGTTAATCCCCTAGATGCTGCTTGTAGAGACCATGACATAGCATACAACACACATTCTGATCTTGACAAGAGACATGTTGCAGACAAGAAATTAGAAGAGGCTGCATTTGGTAGATTTGTAAGCAAAGATGCTTCTTTGAGTGAGAGAATAGCAGCATTGGGAACCACCATAGCTATGAGCACCAAACAAAAACTGGGGTGGGGGCTGTGAATATGTATATAATAAACCTAGGATGAAGGCCAAGGGTGTTATGTATCAAATACCTTATGCAGGTCTCAAATCTCTTAAAACTATTGATAGTCTCTTGACCAAAAAGCAGCGCAAGAAAAAAAGCTCTTGTATTGCAAAGGGACATGGTATGAAATTGTTGCTTAGTACCCCCCAATTAAAAAAATTACAGCAATCAAGATACAGCATATTTACTATCCCTGCCATCTTAGCTGCTCTCGGGGCTGTTGGGAGCTTGGCTGGGGGATCAGCTGCCATAGCAAAAACAGTAATAGATGCCAAGAAGAATAGGGCAGAATTAGATGAGCAGAGGCGCCATAACCTGGCAATGGAGAAAAAAGGCAAGGGTGTTAAGAGAGCCATGAATAAGTTTAAAAAAAACAAGAGCCGCTTACAAACCAAGATATTGAAGCTTTAATCAAGCCATTGGGCATCAAACATTTTAGAGGTGTGTACATGTCTGATTCTTTACCAGAACAACCACTCAACAAAGAGTGTGGCATTGTTAATTTGGATGAGTACAAAAATCAGGGCACTCACTGGATCTGTTATCTTAAATATTTAAACAATGAGGCATTTGTGTTTGATTCATTTGGAGGTGTTCCACCTGAAAATTTAGTAAAATATCTAAAATCAGCTAATCTTTATTACAATAATGCCCGTGTTCAAAATTTCAAAGATGTTAATTGTGGACATTTGTGTTTATCTGTTCTCAGATATATGTCTCAAATAAATAAACCATCAATTGAAGATTTTCAAAAAGCCTTGTGGTATTTATAACATCATGGGGGTATTCCATCTCACCAGCCAAAATTCAATATTGAAACTCAAATTGCATGATGATATAGTGTATCCCAAAACAATAGCTCTCAGAGCATTTTACGGCATGTACTTGATCCCTAATATTACACACCACAACAACAAAATTGCAGTAGGGGATCAAAAAATTGTCATCACTCCAGGGCAATATAATCTATCCACTCTAAATGCTCAATTACCCAGAGGTGTAGTGTTAAGTCAAAATTCTGTCACTCACAGAGTAGAGATTGTATCTGCTACAGAAACAGTGGATCTGGGTACTATAGGAGAGCTGTTAGGATTTGAGAACAACACAAAACTTGAAGCAGGCATCAAACACACTGCTATGAATATACCTAAATTCTTAGCCATAGAGACTCTGAATATTCACTGTAATGTGGCCGAGGGTATGATCACCAAATCAAATGGCATAGGCACTCACAAACAAACTGGCATCATTGCAACATTCAAACCTAATTCCGAATTTATGGAGCCAATCATCTACAATCCATCCCCAACATTATATTTTCCTGTGTGCCATAACAGAATAGATTATATTGAATTGATGGTCACTAATGAAAAAGAAGAATTAGTTGATTTTGCTGGAGCCACAACAACTGCAATCATAGAGATTAACATTTAAATAAAAATACATACAATGGAAAATATTGAGAGTTATGAGCTACAATCATTCCCCCCAAACAGGAGGACATTTGCAAATTTAAATCAACCCAACACAGAGATTGAGGTTGATCTTGATGTAGGGGATGGCTTTATACACCCCCACAGAGCAGATCTATACATCAAATTTGATGTTGTGAAGCTCGATGGAACAGATTATCCGGCAAATTCAAATATAAGATTGGTAGACAATTTTGTGCCGCATCTATTCTCTGAAATTGAGATCAGAAAGCATGGCGTTGTTATAAACAGAGTGGATTATCCCGGCATTACCTCCACAGCTTTGGCCACATTAAAATTATCCAAAACCGAGGCTTCTTACTACAAAATCGGTGGATTGGAGGCTGGTGATAAAATTATATCTAAAAGCCACACAGTGCTGTTTCCAATGCGCCTGTTGCCAGGATTCTTCTCGGATTACAAAGATATTATGTGGAAGGGCGGGTTAAGAATTACATTTAGAAGAGCTGCCAATGATAACAATGCTTTGATGAGGTACAGCACATTAAACTCTACAGGAGAAGCTCTGCCTAATACCTTACCAGATGCAGGCAGATGCATTATTCAGACTATGGAGTTAAGAATCCCTGTTGTTGAGTATGAAGCCAGTTATGCTCTTAAACACAAAGCAGATATAATAAAAAATCCACAGATTCCTCTGCAATTTTATACATATCAATGTGTACAGAAGCCCGCAACTGGTTCTTATTATGAGTTTGATGCTACAAATTCATTCTCCAGTATACAATATGACATGCCTGATTTTGTGGTGGTTCTGTTTCAGACTGGAAGACACAATAATCAGGAAAAAAATTCAAGTAAATTTGATAACTTCAACATCAAGAACATATATCTTAAAAATGGCAGAAATGAGGTGTTTCCTAGAGAAAATTATAATTTAGACATTTCCAAGGATGATTTTCTTAAATTATATGAAGCATTTTCGGCATTCAAACGTGTTACTACAGGCAATACTGACATGTATTACACACCAGATGAATTCAAAGCACAGAGACCCATGTTTGTCATCAACACTTCAAAAAGAAAACAAGTTGTGGTTAATGACAGGACAAACATTAAAATTATCTGTGAATTCCATGAGGCATCATTACCTGATGACACCATTTGTAGTGTTATTCTCATAGGAGAAAAATCGTATGTTTATGATGTAAGAAATGAGAGAGTCACGGAGCAATTCTAGAGGGTCTCTGCATATTGCATTGTCTTAGTACTAGATATGCAAGATGAGCCTGGTGCCCAATTGAACTTAAACCGGAAGTAGGCAAACCGGAAGTGGACCGGAAGTAGACCGGAAGTGGACCGGAAGTGGACCGGAAGTAGACCGGAAGTGGACCGGAAGTGGACCGGAAGTAGACCGGAAGTAAATATGTGTGGGTGGGTGTGGGTGGGTGTAGGTGTGTATGGGTATGGGTGGCCTAGTTTTAAGTCTCTCAGAAGTGCCTTTTGTAAGTGTAGACAAATTAATCTGAGAGGAAGCTCTTCCCTTCCGAAAAAACTCTTCCTTTCCGGAAGAGCTCTTCCTTTCCGAAAAATATTTGAGGGCATTTTCACAAAAATCTTGGATTAGACAGGGTACTTACACTAGAGCAAAAAGCTCATATGCTCATGTTGAGCTTGTTTTAAGTGTAGCAAATCTGCTGGAGGGGAACTCTTCCTTTCCGGCACTGTCCGTAGCATAAATACCACTACTGACAAATATCTCTCCAACTTTCCGTAACAATCTGGAGATTGTACTGTGCGCAAAGTCTCCCTCGTTTTGCCCATGATGAGGCTCAAAATATCTGAGCACAATTTCTTTTTTATTCTCTGCTTTTAGCATTACATGCATAAGCGCAGCCACCACAATCCTATTCTTGTTTTGGCCAACACAACTGTCAGCATATAAGTGAACTGTATTATTCTTTTCCTGGTCCACTTTCATTAGATACTGGTAAAGACATGTTGCTATTTCACATGATCCACGCTTGCTGATTCCTTCATGCCAAAAGAAACACAATTGTTCGTGTTCAGTTCATAGACAGTGAAGTTGTAGTTAGCCAGACGTCTATTGTAGATCACGGATGAGTGGTTCGACATAAGCAAGTGAATAACTTGTTGCAGATCAAAAACAGCAGAACAGGTCGCTGTAGTCTTACTTATTGCTTTCAATTATCTCATTTTTCTTTTCTCTGCAACGTGCTGCTTAAATTTATCTTCTAGCTTCTATTTATCTTCATCAGATCCCGCATTGTACGTAATGCATAATCCACACTGATCTTTTTTGGGTTGATGAAATGCAAGATTCATACCCTTGAAAACATTTGTGTATGTTTGCAAAGATGCTTGACATGTTGTGTCAATCTCTTACTTGTACATCTCATATATCTTCTTTACAGTTAAATCAGAATGCAGAGACTCCTTTGTTGAATATTTTCTACAATAGTGAGACTCCATTCGTGGAAAGCGATTTATGTGATCTTCTACTATACTCAGTTTCCTCTCGTCATTTTCTTTCAAATTTTTGTATCTTCCACCTCGTTTTTCAGTTAGTAATATGCCTGTTTCTTGAATGTTGTTCACTGTCGTACGTATAAATCGTTCGCTAATTCCAAGAGTATTCAAATACATTTTCTTGCAAACCTTCAGCCTTCTTCCATCCAGGGAAAGATAGTAAAATTGTGTTTTTGTACGTCTCGATGCTTGTTTTTTTGTTTTTTGTTTTTTGTCTCGTATCTTCTACACCAACGTGTCGTGCTACGTACTTCCTTTGACGTTGCAAGTTTCCAAGATAGAAAAGTTCATTTATAATAATTATTCGTGATTTCTCATTGTTTTTCAGTACATAACATTTTCTTAGTTTGTGATGCAGCCTGTGCAGGGGGTTTCAGCAATCTTCTTTTCCTAACAACCTTCCCTGTAGTTGAACTATCCTCTGTTAGACCGTTTCGCTATTGTTAAGATTGTGACCGCTGATTTGTAAATACTGAAATATACATTTCTGCATTGCTTTATTTTCCTCTTTGTGAGTGTATTGGCCCCGATTGTTGCATTTTTCTGCTGTAAGGAAAAAGAGATACGCCAACTTGCGAAACAGTTTAGGATTTAGGCCTACTTTATCTGACATATCGACGGAAGTCAAGATACGCCGCTATGTCATACCAAATTTTTTACGAAATTGAGATACGCAAAATCAAAAAAATATTCATAACTTCCTTATTAATTGGATTTGAGTTACGCCGATTTGCCAGGTGATGCAGGACACCGGTATGATCACAACGATGTTAATAACTCAATTTCGCAAAAAAATGAGATACGTCGTTATGTCATTGGACCGACGAAATGTTATGCAAATTTTCTAATAGTACTCTATACCTAAATAAGGGCCTCCCCGATGGCGCAGTGGTAGCGTCATTGCCTTGTAATCAAGGGGTCCCGGGTTTGAACTCGATGGAGGCACATAGTGGTTCGGATCCCACTTTAAGCTGTAGGTCCAGTCCCGATTAGCCTTACTGTGCATAAAGTGGACTTAAAATATACCATATCTACACCTAAATGTAGTTTCCATTAAAATGTAGTGTACATATAAATATAGAATCATACTTCTGTATACTGTAGTTAATACTTAACATGTAAGCTTCCCATGTGCATAAGTTTTTGGATGAATAAATAAATAATAATAAAAAAGAGTGGTTAGCTCATCGTGCTACGACGCCAAGGGTCCCGGGTTTAAATCTCGGCTGGGCATGGATGTTTATGGGTGTCCATTCATCAATTTCATCATATAATCACCCATCCCCACCATTGCAAATTAGCCAAAGTGGCACAAAAACGCGAAAAAAAAACACTCACTCAAAGTCACATGGTTTGTGATATTTACATCCTACAAACTCTAAAATGAAGAAACAAAGAAAACCTCGTTACAAATAATACTGGTTATATTTAAAGATACGTAGCATATATTTCTGGTATTAAAAAAAAGTTTAGCACATTTAAAAATGTTTCAGTTTTATCTCATTGTCTCAAGAATATCTCTTAAAACATATTATTACCTCAATATTTTGGAAAACATGTGGCCAATTTTATATTACCAGAATATACGAGGATGGATCAGGAAAAAAAGGTTACAGCAACAAATGAAAATGTGTGCACTATGGCAGTTTGCCGCTGCCGGAGCATTCCTCACCCACAAGAAGCATATGACACTTCGCCCTTCTACGGCAGACCAATTCTGCAAGCGTTTGTTGCTGTTAGTTTTGTATTAGCAACTAGTAAAAATATATTATTTGTTTTATGAAAGAAAATACAGAAATCTACTTACGAATTGGTATATTACACTCTATCCCATAATACATAATTAGAACAGTAACAGTGATAATGAAATATGTTTCTTCTTATCAAAGATTTTTATCATTAATGCAACTTAATTGTGAATGTTATAAAAAGATGACAGTCACAATAATCTCCCCTCCTGGGGTGAAGAAAATATAGACATCATACTTTGATGGCTTAAAAAGATACAAGATTTTAAATATACACATCGAACAGTTACATAACTTTAAAATATTCAACATTCAAAACAACATTTAATACTATAACAAATCTTTCAAAGAATGACAATCAATTCAAAACTACGTTGTTACCCTTGCGCACCTATTTGTTAACATTCAACAACAAGTCGTGTTTCTTCTCCAATGAACAGTGAAAGGGTTTGATATTTTGTAAATTGTGTCTACACTTTATCTGTTGTCCATCTAAAGACACCAAGTTCACGAAATTGTTCTTCACTTCCTCCACCAAAAACGGCCCCACATATAAGTCATAAAATTTATGGATAGTTTTGTTCAAGGCAGAACTTCTTGCATGATTCCTAACCATAACCAAATCACCTTGAACAATTGTAGGGTTTTCTGCATTTGAATGAGTCTTCTTTCTAGATTTTGAACGTTTAGTTGTTTCAATTAACTGAATATATTTAGCTTTCCAAGACAATTCGTTCATCTCTTCTGGCCAGTCAATAACAGAAGTTATTTTATCTCGAACTTCCTCGTGTAGAAAAATTTCAGCCGGAGTGAAACCAACAACCTCGTTATATGAGTAATTTAGTAATTTTATAACATTTGTTAAAACTTTGGACCAAGGTTGGTTTTACAAAAGAGTCTAAGCAAACGAATGATCTCTTTATTATATCCCTCAATTGGATTCGCATGAGGCGAATGGTGAAGTGAGAATATGCTTTACACAAATTGATTTCAAAAATTTTTCCCATTCATTGGATTTAAATTGTGATCCATTATCCGTTAACATAACTGTACACATAGGATAATGATGGAAATAACCTAAGTTAATTCTGTTGATAATTTCTCGAGTTTTAGCCTTCCTGAGAGGATAAGCCATAACATATTTGCTGGTTAATTCTACAATAGTCATAATATGTTGATATCCTTGAGATAATGGCAATGGACCAATCAAGTCTAAAGATAAGAACTGATGTAATTTGTAAGAAATCACGTGAAGCTCCTCTTTGGTAATATGTTGTGTTTTTTGTTTCGTCCTTGCACATTCCACACAATCACTTAAATATGACTTGACACTTCCTCTCATCTTTGGCCAGAAATAGAATTTAGAACACTTCTTATAAAGCTTAGAAAACCCAAAATGGCCAGCCAAATATTCCCTTAATTTCGAAATGGTCATGACCCTTGCCTAACATAGAAATTATTCGTTGACATAATTCATCGTTTTGTTGTACTTTCATCCAATACAAAAAGTATTCTTCTTCAAGTAAATCAATATCTGTGCAGTTTACATGTAAAGTGGAAGGAAACAAATTGTTTTGTGACTTAATTGGATATCTACTTAACGCGTCCGCGGCTGTATTTGTAGAACCACTAACATGCTGAATTGTATAATCATAATTTTGCAATTTCAAAGCCCATCTATTAAGCCTTGGATTTAACGATCTTGCTGAATTTAACCAAGAAAGTGATTGATGGTCACAGTGTATTACAAATGGTCTGCCCAATAGATATATTGAAAAATTTTCCACGGAAAAAAGGATGGCAAGACATTCTATTTCATGCACAGAATATGTTAATTCTGAACCTCGCAAAACTCTGCTCGCATACTGGATAATCAAAGTTTCACCATCGTCAGAATATTGCCATAAGACTCCACCGATTCCAATTTCACTGCCATCAGTATTTACATGGAAAGTGTTGTTCAAGTTAGGTTGAGCTAACATCTCCGGAGACAAAGCCAATTCCTTCAGACGTTTAAATGCCTGGAGATGTGCTTCATTCCATTCCCATTTCTTATTCGTTCTAAGTAAATCGTATAAAGGAGCAGCAATCATTGGAAACTTATCCACAAATTTTCTTCTCCAATTTACCATTCCTAAAAATTTTCTTAACGCCTTTCTATTTGTTGGAGTAGGATATTCAGTTATTGCTAGATTTCTTTCTGGATCTACAGCGATGGTTTCACCTGATACTATGTTACCAAGAAACTTCACTTCAGTTTTACAAAATGTGCACTTCGATAATTTTATGGACATATTTACTTCTTTCAAAGTTTTCAACACGTAGTCCAAATGTTTTAAATGACTTTGCAGTGATGATGAAAATATAAGAATATCATCCACATACACTATAAGAAATGAACTAGTATCATTGCCAACCACTTTATGCATTCTGTCGACAAAAACACTAACAGCACTCTTAATACCAAAAGGCAAAAAATGAAATTCCATTAAAATACCACGATATGAGAAAGATGTGAACTTATAAGATCTAGGTGTCAGTGGTATTTGAAAATATCCACAAGTTAGGTCAATCGTCGAAAAGAATTTTGCGCCTCTCAACCTAGGCAAAAGTTCAGATATAGGTTCAACCTGTGCCATGGGTGAAATTACATGTTCATTCAGCTTCCTAAAATCAACAACAGGACGCCACAATCCACCTGCCTTTGGAACTATGTGGAGAGGGTTCCGGTATGGAGAAGTACTTTCATGAATTACTCCCCACGTTTTCCAGTTCTTTAATTCTTTCTCCATATCATCTCGCCTAGCGAATGGAATAGGGTACGTAGATGCCACTATAGGTTCATTCGTATCTAGCTGTATGTCATAAGATTCCACCTTGGCTGCCTTTGGTTTGTCCGAAAACACATCTTGATACTTCAGTAATAAATTAAATAACTTATCAGCAACTCCAGCTTCACAATATTCGTTGCCATAAACTTTCTTATGGATATCTTCTTCAGAAGCTAGATAAGCAGAATCATTAACATGAGAAGATTCAAATGTCAAAGTTTTACAAGATTCAATTACGGAATTTAGCGAGCAAGTATTATTTGTGGAACTCGGAACAAAAGGAGCTGATACTTCCTTACCACTTGAATGAATTAGTTCAACAGTAGACATACGATAATTAATTATAGCCTTATACTGCCACAAAAATGGTGCTCCCAAGATCAAATCGGCATGTAATTGTTTAACTACATATAAACCCACGTGGAAAAATTCATCTCCCAACTGCATAATGACATATTTAAAACCCACAACTTTTATATGTTGCTCACAAGCGAAACAAGCCAACTGAATTCCTTCTATTGGTTCCAGCTTTATACTTGGTAATAAAGAACTTAGAGTGATCCAAACCTTGTAATCCAACAAATTACATTGACTACCAGTGTCAATTAAACAATTAAGAAACAAGTCACAAATTCTTCCCTGTATTTCTGGTGCTTCAAGTAAAGGTGTCGGAGTTCCTTTATCTGTAACAGTCCACTCAGGCTCTGAATCAAACCACTCCAGCAAAAATGCAACAGGTAAAACATCTTCTTTATCAACGCCTAAATATTTAACTCTATTAAAGTCACCGAGACAAGACTTAACATGCAAAAGGTAAGGATCATAATTACAAGAAAGCTCCATGTGATCTTCCTTTGGCAGGGCGAATTGGAGCGCATTTCCCCGCCTTACTTTTTTAATGTTCTCGGAGGGCTCCCACTAGTAGCATTAGTTACTGAGGAACATTCTTGATTTAAACTAATGTCATTGCAATTCATTCCATTTCGGAAATTTCCATTGTTCCTTGCTGAAGTCTCTGAGTTAGTGTTAATGGAGTCACTTCGCAATTCTGTATTGGTCGGACTTTGAAATCTATTCCTGTTCTATCTAGGTGCATCTGTATTATTGCCATTACTAGCGTTCCTTTGAGTGTTTGTTCTTCGATTGTTATTATGAAAGTACAAACTTCGATCGTTACCTTGTCGCCTATAGCTCTCTTGGTTAGCTCCAGATTGCCTATAGTTGGTTCTGGGATTCCTAGCAGCTGGTTGGCCCATAAGTCTCTCTGAAGCTACTGTTTGGGTAGATGAATCACTGCATGACTTGTTTTCCACAGACACTTGCCTTACAAAATGCCTAGATTTTTCCAACCTATTAGAGTTGTACTCCCCACTTATATAATCGCCAGGTAGTGACAAAGATTTGGTTTTATCACTAGAATATAAGTCTATTGTCCTGAGTTTTTGTGTTAATTGTTTAAGGTTGGAAATTTCGTGACAACCCACATTCTTAGAAACTGTTTCTGGCAATTGCTTCAGAATTACTCTTATTATCTCAGCTTGTTTAGGCTTGTCTACAAGGTTGCAATATGATGAATATATCTTCAATGCGTACGCTTCTAATGATAAACCAGAAGATGTGTTGTATTTACGAGAACGAAAAACTGCCAGTTGGCTCTCTAACAAATCATTCGAAGCAAATTGTTCAAGAAACTTGCACACAAAATCATCATATGATGTGAAATTCCGTCTTTCACTATTGAACCAATACGCTGCAGTATTGTAGAAACATTTGTGAATAACTTGCAGGCGATATTGAGTAGATACACCAATCAAATTTAACATTGTTGTCAGATGGTCTATAAACTCCCTAGCTGATTGTTTCGAGACGTCACCTCCAAAACGTGGTAACTGGCTTAGCTCATTTACACGAATAACTTTACCCGGGCATTCTCCAAATGGGTTTCTTGCCGAAATATTTGTATTACATTCTGCACGCGCAGGTTTACAAAACTGGTTTGATTCAAAATTTGGAGACTGAGAATTCTTAGAAGCAATGTTAATTGGATCATTCAAAATGTCATTTCTGGGAATGTAATTTTGATTACAAAACATCGGACTCATTGAAGTTGTAGCATTTGTATTACCAGCCACAGTATATAATGGCTTCTCACATGAAGATGTATGCTGAAAACACATTTGTGAAATTGGATTATTTGAATAAGATGTATTGGAAAGCCTGTAGGTAAAATCAGTTCCTAAAGAAGTAGCGTTCTGACCTGATTTACGTTTAGTAATTACAGGTACATCAATATCAGATGAATCATAACCGGAAGAACCAACACCACGTTTGTCACTTCGAGCACTATCCCGAAATTTAACATTTCGTGATCTTCGATTTGAATTTGCGTTATTTGTTTGACAAGCCACATGCTCAGTTTGTTTACTATTTCCATCCCCTTCGCTCAGTTCTCGTCTTCCATTCAAAGTTTCGTTAGCAACACTGTTGCTGATGGCATTGCCTTGCTCCAAAGAAATAACCCTATCTCTAAGGTCATTTACCAAGGTTTCAGAGCTACATGTAGCAGTCTGAACTACCTTCATTCTATATAATTCCGCATTTAATGTTTCAAACCTAACCTCATGTTGAGTAAATTTCTCCATAATTTCCTCATTGCAGACTTCCAACCTTGCCAACTTTCCGTCATGACTCTTCATTTGTTCTTGAATAACTGAAACTTCGACATGCATTGTACTAATACCTTCTTCCAATTTACACCTCAACTCACTGCTAACATTTTGACAAGTTTGGGCAACATCTTGTAACGAATGTTCAATATGATCAAGCCGGCCGTTAAACCTAACATTATGCTGCTGTAATTCATTTCGAATGGCTTGAAACTTCTCTTCCAGATTTTCATTATTTTGTTGCAATTCCCTTTTTAACATTTCATTATTTTGTTGCATATCCTTTTGCAACATTTCATTATTTTGTTGCATATCCTTTTGCAACTCCTTTTGCAACATTTCATTATTTTGTTGCAATTCACAGCGAATGTTCTGTTGCAACTTTTCTTGAAGATTTTCATTATTTTGCTGCAAACTTTGGGTAACCGTAACTTGAAATGCAGCAATAATCTTGTCCAAGTTTGGATTCACTGTACTTGTATAAGACTTTAACAAAAAAGGATCAAAATCTGGTTGACAAGATTTACAAAAATAGCTTTCATTAAAAGAACTAAATATTACCCAGTGCATTACAGTCAAACCTCTGCACTCCAAATGTTCCCATTTATTGCAGCTATTGCACTTCACAAGACGAGAATCTGCTTCAATGTTACTGCAACAAATAATATTCTTCATTGGGTCAGCATTTTCTTCAATAGTTTCATTTTCCCTGAAACTATCGACGACATCGGATCTTAAGAAAACCCCCGGTCTTAAGTTCCGATCCATTATTTAAAGTAATCAGAATATAACTTCCACACTATATATTCACGAATCCTGGCTGAAGGTCGCCATAATTGTTGCTGTTAGTTTTGTATTAGCAACTAGTAAAAATATATTATTTGTTTTATGAAAGAAAATACAGAAATCTACTTACGAATTGGTATATTACACTCTATCCCATAATACATAATTAGAACAGTAACAGTGATAATGAAATATGTTTCTTCTTATCAAAGATTTTTATCATTAATGCAACTTAATTGTGAATGTTATAAAAATATGACAGTCACACGTTTCGCCACTGCATCGGCTACTATGCCACTGACGGCAAACGTAAAGCTGTCGAAACTCGCCACGCGTATATGACGCCATCTGTTGCACCCCTAAGTAAACAAATTACTTACCTCCTATTTCGTGCATTCACAGAATGCCTGTTGTTACCTTTCTTTTCCCATCCATGCACGTACCTCTGCCAAGTGTAAATTTATCCATCATATATTATTTGATGTCTTTCAAAGAAAAAACTTTGAATGGTGTCCTGGCTTCAGCTCCCGCCCCTAGCCTACTCCTAGCGACGGGCGCGACTAATTATATGAATAGTGGCATAAAACATTAAACCAGCACACCTGCAATGCTGAAACACGACCTGGCATTAACATTAGAAAATTTCAATTCAATTTACCGGGTGTCCCAAAAGTCTTTCCCTGATTACAAACGTTATTCATATCCGCTATATGCAATGTAGAGATGTGAAAGTGGTGCCAAAATGTTGGAAAACTAACCAAATTTTCTTGTTCTAGATTTCAGTAACGTGGCTGTAGTGTAGCAGTGTCAGTACCCAGGAAACCGGAAATGTTCACAAATCAGGAAAAATCTCAGTGTGTCACGAGACCCGGTCACCAATAACAGTGCAGAGGAACTTTCAAACAACTTATGGAACGATGCCGCCCGATGTCGAGAGCATTAAGTCGTGGTATCACAAGTTCAAGACCACAGAATCTGTTACTGAGTTACCGAGAAGTGGCCGAACCATCAATCTCAAAGATTTCAAACAACGTAAAACATCAGTCAAAAAGTTATCTTTGTGATATCTTACACAAACGTTTATTTTTTCGTGCATACAAAGTGCAAATTGTACAGCCTTTGTTGCCTAATGATACCAGGGGACACACTGAGCTTTTCCCTGATTTGTGAACATTTCCGGTTTCCTGGGCACTGACACTGCTACACTACAGCCACGTTACTGAAACCTGGAACAAAAACACTTGGTTAGTTTTCCAACATTTTGGCACCACTTTCACATCTCTACCTTACATACAGCGGATATGAATAAAGTTTGTAATCAGGGAAAGACTTCTGGGACACCCGGTACCTATATCTGCATTTTGGATAAACATGAGGCGACTTAGCTTTATATAATCCTAATAACCTTTCCAAGGAGTGTGAATTGCTATTGTGAAATGTGAGGTGTAGCACAAGAAATATGCATGTGCAGAGAAGTGCATATCTAAATTCATTAAAACTTGGATTCGTATATATTTAGTAATGGACAAAGATGATTTTTTCCATACTGTTAATGGCATTTGGTGTGTGACATGGCGTCTTATGTTCCTGTCCTATTGCGTTTGTAATAATATTGAGTTTTGAAAAAGGATCGGCGTGTTACGCTAATCACTCCGGCACATAGGTCGGCGAATGTGGAAAATGAAAGCATTTGCGAACTAAATCCGTTGACGAGCTGTGAAAGTTAAAGAAAGTCACGATTTGCTTCATTCAGTACTTCGTTGCAAATTATTTTTGATGGGAATAGTGCTTTCTTCTGTTCTTCACACTCCAGTTGCAGGCACCCTTCAAAGTCGTGCTTTCGGAATGACGAAATGTAAATCTTGTTCATTCTGAAACACGATATGATATGTTCCTCTTGTCGGGGATGGGGGGAGAAAACCTGATTATTGAATTCCGTTTTTATCTCTTTCTACGATCGCCTTTTCTTCGCCCTACTTATTCTGTCTGCGACACACAGCATAAAAATGTTTTTACACAGTGGATTCGGCCTTCCGTGCGAAGTGCGAACATGCGTGAAGAGTGATACGCACACGTAACGCACAATTCCTACAGTCCTCTGAAATGACATACGCACAACGCTCATAGAGGCTAATAGAGACTGGACCCACAGTTCAAAGTGGGGCCCCGAACTAATGAGTGACAGCTCCACCTCCCACGCACACACGCACATGAATGTATGCGCGTGCATCATTAGCACTGTAGTTTCTGATCACAGATACATTTAATAGTTACGAACTATCCCAGGGTATCCCCGATAGCGTAGTAGTCACGCCATTGCCTTGTAAGCAAGGAATCCCGGGTTTGATACCCGGTGGACGCACATATCGGTTCAGATTACACATTAAACTGAAGGTCCAGTCCCAATTAGCCTTCTGTGCATAATGCGGACTTATAACTCAAATAAAATATTTAAAAATTAAAAATTCAGCACTATCCAGTTAGTAACAAGAAGAAAAATTAGAACAAGATCTTCGTTCACCAGAGGTACTCACAACTAACCCACCCTCCTCTAACCAGCAGATTATTAATAATAAAGAACATAATAAACAGGGGAACCTTTGAAGAGCGTTTACTACCCGCATTCATACAAGGGTATGCACTTAATGCCCTGGTCCCTTTACAATAAACCAGAATTTCAATTCAGCAGAATTTAGGTTCCCAGTTTTTTAATATAAAGCTCTTTATTAATTAATGTCATTTTACAACTTTATACTTATTTTACAAGGAGGAAAGTACGTAGAGTTAAAAGCTACCCAGTTTGCTTGTTACAATTTATTGTGTACTAGAAATTAATATAATTGCTTAAAAGTGTTCGTGTATCAAAAAGTAGATATATTATTTAGTAATAAAAATTAGTAATATACATTAGAATTACAGATAATATTTCGGATTTTATTAAAAACATGATCTAAGCATATGGGTTATAAACAAGGATCACTAACAAGAAAATAAATAGAGATAATCAGTAGCTGATAATATTTTCAACCGCTACATTTTATCAAAACAATTTATGAGATATCGTTGTTTTCTTTCTGTCCGCCATTAGGTAAAATGACCAGGGCAAATTGGTCCCTCTAAAGGTATAGTAAAGCGTATTGTGCATAACCATCACAATACATCGAATTCTTATACATATGTTTTGTGGGTAACGGTTCCGTATATCGGAGACACATTTCTTCATTTTTACTAAAAAAAAGTATTAACGAAAACTCGTTTCAGCAGAGTACGAAATGCTGCGGAAACTGAAAACTTCACCGTAGAATGCTGCAGAACAAGAAATAATCACTTTTCATTTAATGAACTTGCCTTTTGTGTGAAGCGACAACATTATGCCGTTGTTTCCATTATGTACCTGCAGATGGCGCGAGCATCGATAGTCACGCGGTGTCGCCAGTGGAAGAAGGGTTTCCAAACGCGCCCTTTCTTACGAGAAAATGGCATAGATCCATAAGATGCTATGATGGTAAGTTAATCTCTCAATTTTTACTATGTTAACCTAACCTAACGTAACATAACCTAACCTAACCTGCCGAAATGTACATGTTTCGTGACTTGCAATTTTCTTGCATAATGTAGTTGGAAACACTGATATTCTAAAACAAAAGCCGCAATATCATTCGCAAAGCAAGCAATATCGCACCGTTACTTGCCTTCGGTAGCACTTAGAAAAATGCGTTATTTTAGTAGAAAAAGTGTTTGTTTTCGTGCAAAAAGCATAATGGCACCTTCAACTATGTTCCGCAATACACAATTGCTAAGTACGAACCAAGCGAAACACAAAATATCCGATTTTAATGTGTCTCCGATATACGGAATTGTTAATGTTTTGTGTACATCCTACTTAAAATTGTATTCGAAATTTGAGATCGGAAATCTAACATAAAGTGCATGTATAAGAAAACGCAGATGACCAATTTAATATGAGCAGATGTTTTTAGTTGGTTCAGTTTAGTTGCTGATATTCTTAGGTACGTTTGGTTTGAGTTGCTGTTTTGAGTCCACTTTATGCACAGTAAGGTTAATCGGGACTGGACCTACAGTTTAAAGTGGAATCCGAACCACTTGTGCCTCCACCGGGTATCGAACCCTGGACTCCTTGATTACAAGGCAATGACGCTACTACCACTGCGCCATCGGGAGGCCCGATTCTTAGGTACGTTATAACAATATGTAGTCATATGTTTATACAATTTATATTTTAAGAAATAGGCTAGTAGGAGAACCTCAAATAACATAAACATAAAGTTTTAAGAAAAAATGAAAAGCGAAGCTAACTCACACCGATAGCCTAACAAAAGAAGTAGCTTATGACTAGGGCTCGGAAGTTGAAGACCTATAAATTGCCAAAAAAAAAGAACTATAAAAAGACCTAATAAATATAAAATAGTACCTAAAAACGAAAAAAAGGACGTATAAATGTGATCCAAATTAATTAAAAACTTCAGTTTTAAATACATATTTAATGAATAAAAAAATAAAAAATTCTGGTAGTATGGAACACACAGTGCGAAAAAAACTATATGAATGAAATGCATCTTCTTTCAGACATTATATATTTTTTAGATTAACATAATTTGAAAAATCATATTTGAAGAATCATATTTGGCCCAACCACACTAGGGTTACAGAAATAGGACTTCGGAAACCTTACCTCAGTTGGCATTGCAGTATATCACAATACCTAGGTGGTCATCTCCAGGTTCTTAGGTGTAAAGGATCGTCGGTTTTCAGACAGCACCTTGCGAAACATCGAGAAACTTCTCTCCACATGAACGGATGTTAAGGGTGCATACTTGAAGCAAGTGAGATCTCGTGGTGAAAATTCCTCTTCAAAAACACTCACATCAAAATGTTCTCCTTTCAATATTTCACTTATCTTGCACATAATTTGCTACTCCTGGTTTTTTCAAGCACTTTTTTGCTGACGGCTTTTCCTATTTCACCTTCACATTGTTCCAATTGTTGCTGTACATCACTCACCTTTGAGAGCACTGAATGCATGGTTTCATTACGTTTTTCTCTCGTTTCAGGGATGGTTCAAAGATATTTCTTTCTTTCTTTTTTTTTTATTTCTTTACTACAGAAAGGATGTTTAAGAGGTGATGAACTGATGATGATTCGAATTGAGAATGGGCAGCAAAAACGTAGTCGAAAGGTTAAGTTGCAAAGAAAGCCGTTAAGACCTAAAAAAGGCTAACAAGGACCAATAAGCCATAAAAACACCGAAAAAGGCAAAAAAAAACAAATAAAACCCACCCTTTTCTGGCCTACAATGACCCAAAATAAACATATATGTAGACTGAAAACAAAAACCGAGCTAAGTGCCAAAATCTAAGTTCCGATAAAAACAGGAAAAACATTGTCTTGGAAGATATCCTACAAGATTAACATTACCGTTCTAGGCTTACCTCATTAGACGGGGCTTGTTTTGGAGGAAACGCAGCACACAATAACCTCCAAGACGTCCAAGTGACCACAAAACCAGTCACATGTCGCTTGGCACATAGCCCGTATTTTGATACACAGCAGGTGGCACTTAGACCAAGGCGCATTCTTATGGCTAAAGTTTGAACTACTTGCAGACTGCATATCACATAGCCCGGTTTTTACCGCACTGGCATAGGCCCATAGCACATATTTTAGCAATAAAATGGAAATCGATTGTTGTGGCACTTAGCCCGGTTTTTATTTTCAGTCTACATATTATGTTGGGCCTCGTCTTCGGAAACTAGGGGGAAAAAAATTCCCTCAACTTCCGACTCCTACTTATGACTTTATCACATGAAGGCACCACTAACTGAGTAGAAACTAAGTATGGTCGTTTTAGCCTGGTCTCACACTTACTTCATATTTTGTCCCTGTGTTCTTTACATGCTGTTTTCATGACCGTCAATATTGAATTGTCGTACAGTCCGAAGCAGAAGAAAGTTGAATATAAATGTTCATGAGCCCTTGCTGCATTTGTCTGACGTCCAATGTGTTTGTTGCAGTGACGTTGCGTCAGAGTTCATTACCTTGTACCACCATTTCTGCATCCGACTGTACACAGTTTGTCACATGGGGTTCGTACAATCATGTGTTCTCTAATATATCTGTGAGCTTAATATGAATTCATAGGTACTGAATTCGAATCCTGGTTAAGACTTAACATTTTTTTTGTTATCAAGATAACTGTGTCGTACTTCAAAAATCACGTGAAATAATTATATTAAAATAAAATTCTGATCAATCTACTTTTAATAGTTTTTAGAGAGTTAACAAAGATATTAAATTTCGGTCTGACATGAGAACATAATGTGTTCTGAAACAGTGCTTCTATTTTGTTTATTTTCCGTAGTTTTACATCGATTATCTACAACCCATACCTTTCTTGGGAATCGAACCTAGAAAGCGTTGTGTTGCAGTAACACGCTCAGGCAACCACTTCGCCACAGAGGATGGTCTAAAACGTAATTTATTACAGAAGAGTCATCACTGAACAAGACAGAATGATACCATAAAAAATAACGCACTTATTAACTTTTAAAAATTGTTTATTATAAATGTACAAGTATCTTGTTATATGCACTTTATTAATTTATTTTGAACCTAACAGTTTATTGGCCGTTTTTGTCCATAAATATATGACATGCACTCATACATAAAGTATAATTTACAAATTCACAGCAACATGGCAACGATATTCGAATAGCAACAATAAATTACTTACATAAGTTAAATACTATAAAATTGTACTTGCCACAACGATCTGTTCTCAGAAAATTGTTCACCCTTTTCTTTTCTGAAGCATCATTATTCGGATTGTAACTGTTCATTAATAAATATTCCGACATATCATTGTCCTCACTAACGGTGGTTATCATGTAAAAGTCGGTTGCTCATTCGCTTGTTGCTGCTGGTCATTTTGCAGCGTCTGCCAGTAAGAATTGTAGAAGTTAAAAGGGTCCATGCTCGGGAAGTTGTTATTGAATTCCCCTTCTGGGACGTTTTGAGGGATCCCCGGTTTGTTCATGCCTAGTAGGTCCATTCTTCGCTTGTTGAAATTGGCGCTGTGCTTCAAAATGCTGACGATGGCCAACACCAAAGCAAGCTTGCCAACCAGCAGCGATTTGAAAGACAGGAATGCCAGGGCCACCAACACAACAGGTTGCACCAGCATTTGGCCGAACATCGGGAAGCTCATTAAGAATGGAAGGTATTTTCTCAGCTTCTTTATCATGCCTGGAAAACAGGAGAAACAGAATTAATCATAACAAAACTTACAGAGATGTATTGCTGGCGAGATTCACACCATTCTATTTCCCTTATGACATAAAAATATACGGTTAAAAGCCATAACATGCAGAGGTCATTGAACCTTTCAACACACTTTGGTCGGTTCGACGACGTGATTGGCTTTCGCTGAGACAGCCCTCTCTGGCATGTGCTCTTTTGGCGGGAAGGCGGTACAGTTATGCCTTTTGCACTATACATTTCCTTTTCTAATAATATATCATATTATTCACGAAGGTGGTAAATCAAGGATTTTATCATTTTGTTAATGCCAGTGCAATGTGACATAATATGCACTTTCGCTCCCAATAATCTACAAGTATGTTGTACCGTCACGGACACTTGTGGGTTGTAACACACCCATTGATTTCCAACATAGAAATGTATGTGACTGTACATACACTATGATGGCATGGAATGACCTCTCAAACAAGGGTACTGGGATGCCTTCCGTTAACGCAGTGTGGGCAACTGTATGATCCTGGCCGCAATATGTACAGTAATTTCAGATCATATATGGACGTCAGGTCGTATGCTAAATGTCATTTTTTTATTTATCAATAAAGAATCTGCCAATATGAATTGAACACAAACAAAACTTTAGAAAATCGAATAGAAATATTCCTAATACTGAGATAGAATTCCAACAGAAAGTGCAACAATTAATAAACAAGGCATCCCAAAAATACCCAACCAATTTCCGAAATTTGGACAATTAAAAGTTTCAAGTGTACCTTACTCTACGGATTAATACGTTTTGGGGCTGATAATAATACCTTCAATACTCCAATAAGCGTGTACAGTGGGATCCATGAGTATTACCGTGCAAATTGTCCATCACCATGTTCGTGCACTTTATTTGACCCAGTAAGAGCTTTAAGAATTAAAAGAAAACTCAAAACAAGCTGTTGATAACTTCTGCATCATCATGCATAAAAATCCATCGCTTAAAAACGCATCGCATGTAAGAGAAAAATTAATGAAAATAGTCATGGACAATTTGCACGGTAATACTCAAGGATCCCACTGTACATACACACACATACGTACAGTGGTGTATTGAAGTATTGTTACATTCACACATACACGTACAACAATCTTTGAACTGCAATTGTACAGTACAGGAGAGGAAAATACAATTAATTTGAAATGTACGAACGGTTTTGAAATGTCGAGAGATTGACAACTTGTCTTAACATCTTTTCTCGATGTCTAACACCATTTAATTTATATAGGTATGTGTTATAGCTGCACCGAAGGGGACCTACGGGGAGGGGGGGGGCAGATCTCATCATTTTTTAATTTCCCTGAAGAAAGTAGGACATTATTAGTATTTAACTTCATTTATGCACCCTCAATAGGATTCAAGATTCGTTTTCCGTAGTTGAATCTTGTTGAACAGAATCCAAGTGCTTGAACATTTATAATGTTGTGCATGGTGTAATGTATACTGTGACCAATACAATAATTCGCAGATAATGACACAAGATGGAGCAATTACAATCTCATTTCGTAGTGGTTCTAAAGTTTGGTTCGTACCATATTCATAATTTGTAGTGTTTTGCATAATAATAATTTCTAAACCGGCTAGCGACAATAATCATTTCTAATAAGTTTTGATTTGGAGGACATTTCTAGCGACTCAGATAATCCTTAAAACGCCTATATTTCCGCTTGCTTTGAAAATTGAAATTAAAAAATCCTAAAATTTAGATTAGATTACGATCCTTGTCTACTGATAAAAGTTGCTGAATGGCTGAATTTTTATTTCATGTTATAATATAATCCTTTGGCAGAGACTGACACCAAACGTCTCTTAAGAGTAGCAAAAGCTTAATCCAAGCATTTGAATACAAATATGATATTCAAAAGTTTAAGTTTCGAATATAGATGGAAGTGTGCGTCTAGTAGAGAAATTTAATGTACTGTAGGGTTGAAATATAGCTGTGTAACAAATTATATCAGGCTAATTTTTATCTTTATTAAAGTAGCATGTATCTGCCTCTTGGATAGTTATTACAACCAAATCTTGTCAATAAGGAAATGTGTGACAAAAAGTACGTACGGAATAATAAAGAATACAGAAATAATAAAAAGTAACAATAATATAGAAGTTGGACATTAATATTGTGTGTTGCAGCTTCATGTAATAATAATATCAACAACAAAGTAATGATAAAGATAAATTTAAGAAAAGTTGGTAAGATATCCAATTGTTGCCCCAAAATATATTGTTTTAAATTTTGTTTTCAAGCTATTATGTAAGTTGATAACTTGTTATTAAGAATAATTCTAGTATTTTACTGGACAATTGGCAGGGGCAAGGGGAAATGATGAAAAATATGCGAGATATATTAAGAAAAATGTATTAGCACAAAGAAGGGTGTGTCAGCAGTTGGCCAGAGAATTCATTGAAGGCCTCTTCCTTTTCCTCTCTTTTGAAGGGCCTTTTCTGATTGAGCCACATGTGTGATTCTGGAACACACATATCAGAAAATGAAATAATTTTTTAGTAGAAAAAAACAGAAGTTAAGTTTTAGGAATTATGTAGTCTCCATCCCCTTTTAGGCAACTGAACGTAAGTTCAATGTACGTTCAGTAGCAGTGTGGCCAATATCGTCTACAAAAAAATCTAAAATTCAGACAGACTTGCCACCTAGTGAGTGATGTCCCAACTCAGGACGTCCCAATTCAGGAACTATGACGAAAGTTCCCAAATCAGGAACCGATATTTTCAGGTGCAATGTTTGAAGTGGGACGTTTCCAATTCAGGAACTTATTATATTTCACTTGAAATATTCGAAGTGGGATGTTTCCAATTCAGGAACTTATATTTTCACCAGGAATATTCGAAGTGGGATGTTTCCAATTCAGGAACTTATACTTTCACGTGGAATATTCGAAGTGGAATGTTTCCAATTCAGGAACTTATATTTTCACCTGGAATATTCGAAGTGGGATGTTTCCAATTCAGGAACTTATATTTTCACCTGGAATGTTCGAAGTGGGATGTTTCCAATTCAGGAACATATATTTTCACCAGGAATATTCGAAGTAGGATGTTTCCAATTCAGGAACTTATACTTTCACGTGGGATATTCGAAGTGGAATGTTTCCAATTCAGGAACTTATATTTTCACCTGGAATATTCGAAGTGGGATGTTTTCAATTCAGGAACATATATTTTCAGGTGCAATGTTTGAAGTTGAAAGTTCCCAACTCAGGATCCGCTGCCTCGGGAGGGAAGGGGGAGAGGCAAGAAACGGTTTTTGAGATGTTTTTATCGTTATCCTGCACGTTACCCTGAATTGATTGATTGATTGATTTAGTTTATTTTACTTCGCGTTTTGTGCCTCGTGGCTAATTTGCGAAGATGAGGATGAGTGATGAAAGGATGAAATTGATGAATGGACATTCACAAACAACCAAGCCCGACCAGGATTCGAACCGCACGTTACCCTGAAATAATATACCCTGTTTCTACTATCTCTGGAGCAAGGCCGCGCATAGCGTCAGAGAAGTGAGTGAAATGGAGAGGGCAGAGCGAAGCAGTACACGCTGCTTGGAATTTTGGTAACTGCAGTCGCTTCCACCTCCATGCAATCCCGTTCCTCTCACGTGTTCATTGGTGGAGCCGTCTCGCGTCACTACTTATGCAGAGACTTTTTTTCGTTCCTCTGCTCCAGAGATAACTGAGACAGAATGTACGTATACATACACATCCACTTGCAGAGAAAAGTACTGCGCTTGTCGGGAAGTTTCATCTTTCCTGTAATATATTTTGAGTACGTTGCAGATAGTTTGTTTGTAGGTTAGGTTAGCATTTACACAGATGTAAATAATATCAACTATTTCAAACGCCAATTTGTTCTCCTCCGAGGCAATTAGTAGGACTTCCTGAGTTGGGAAAATATCCAGCTGGTAAAGATGAGTTCCTGAGATGGCACACTGTTTTCATTGGAATATCCAGAGTTCCTGAGTTTGGAAGTCCTGAATAGGAAACAAATCGTGGGCGAAGGGGGTTACACAAAGGAAAGAATGGGAATGAAAGGAGGAGAGGAATCGGAGAGTTAGAAAAAGGCAAAGAGAATGTGGAAGAGAGACAGAGAAAGAATGAAGAAGAAAGAGAGAGTGAAAGAAAACGAGGGAATCAACTGAAAATATTTCATACACTTTTCAGCTCATTCTTACAATTCCACTGGTCCTGCTTTCGAGTCCCGCTTGCATAATTCTCTATCGCAGAAACTTCCTCATTTGAGGACAGTAATGTGTCCAGAAATTTCATAAAGCAGTGTCATTCTTAGGCAGTCAATTCTACATTTCACCCCCTCCCCTTTTTGTATTCGGAGTTTTTCTTTATTAGGTAAGTCGAGACAAGATTATATGATCACCCAAATTCTCTGTCCAAATATTGACACTGCCCTTATTTGTACTAAATGGACTTTGTTCAATATATTTTGCATATTTTTCACCATTTCGCTTCATCTCTGTCACAAATATGATATTCAAAAGTTAAAGTTTCGAATATAGATGGAAGTGTGCGTCTAGTAGAGAAATTTAATGTACTGTAGGGTTGAAATATAGCTGTGTAACAAATTATATCAGACTAATTTTTATCTTTATTAAAGTAGCATGTATCTGCCTCTTGGATAGTTATTACAAAAAACTCTTGTCAATAAGGAAATGTGTGACAAAAAAGTACATAGGGAATAATAAAGAATACAGAAATAATAAAAGGTACCATTAATATAGAAGTTGGACATTAATATTGTGTGTCGCAGCTTTCTTTCCTATGAAAGGTATGTATAACGTGAATTAATAATGAATATCATGTAACAATAATAATAATAATAACAACAACAACAAAGTAATGATAAAGACAAATTTAAGAAAAATTACTAAGAAATCCAATTGTTGCCCCAAAATATATTGTTTTTAGGTAAAGAGAATGTGGAGGAGAGACAGAGAAAGAATGAAGAAGAAAGATAGAGAAAGAAAACGAGGAAACCCACTGAAAATATAAGGTGCTGTTTCGTTTGTGCGTGGTCGCATGCGATGACTGCATGCAGTCGCTGCACACATACGTCAAATGGAATTCACCAGAAGCGGTTTCGTTTGCGCATCGAACGCTAGAGAACGCATGCGGCTGCTGCAACGACTCCTCTGGAAGCAGTCAGCTTGCAGCGATCGCTTGCGTTCCAGTAGGTTCTCGTGTTCCTCGATTGCACAACTTGCGTTTCTTGCTTGGAAGAATGAGTTTCAGCGGCGCACTCCCAACCTCGGACCTGATAGAGACAGGATGTCTAGTTCTTCTCGATCTTCGACACCCCATATCGGGGAGAAAAGACGTAGGGAGTCACTCATCAAGAGCCCAGGCTCGAAAGGATATTTCAACACCAAGCGCGGTGCAGTAAGTAGGGATTTATACCCATATTTTACGGAAAATCACATTCCACCATTCTTCGTATACACGGCATCGTGCACCCTCTTGCTAAGGAGGTAATCAAGATCACCTCGGAACCACAAACTTTCGTCTACAATCAGAACTACTTCAAGATTCTCTGTGAAAATAGAGAAGATTTTATATCCGTCAAACATTTCCTACGGAGTGACAGGAAACCAACAATCACCTTCGCCATAGGATCAGCGTCAAAAAGCTTCCTAAAAGTCATATTTCGTCACGTCCCCCCGGATCACTCGGAAGGGGAAATATTTGAAACTCTCCAGGATTTAGGATTCGTACCAGACTCTGTTAGTCGACTACATAAACATCCAGAAAATTCGTCAGGTACTATAGATCGACCACAAGGAAAAAAACCTTGGGACTAAAAGTCCCCGCGCAGCTTTCCCTTCTTCCCTCCACCTCGGGCCAAAAGGAAGCATGGTCCACTCTCCTCCTCCCCTACTCGCGGGAGTACAGTGCACAGGAGTCGCGGGTCTGCGCAGGTTGTTTTGCTCGTGGTTCCACTATAAGGTACCCACATCTATGATTGTCGTAACTCTGCGTCGCGGTATTAATCGCCGCCCTGTTACGGATATTTATGGATTCGTCTCCATCGCAAACTTTAATGTTAAGGTGGAAAAACTCAGATCGCGTCAACTGGTTCAGGGCCACCAGTGCCAGCGGTATGGCCACGGCCTACGCCACTGCTATACACCTCCACGGTGCGTTAAGTGCCCGAACGAACATTGGATCAAGGACTGCCCGAACCGATCTCAAGATATCCCACCAAAGTGTGCTAACTACGGTGGGTGTCACCGCAGTTATTATAAGGGTTGTCCCTTATATCTACGGATACTTCAGGCTTCAAGTTCTACCGGCTCGCCCAAGTCAAATAGGAACCCCAACATCAAGGAGAAGAAGATGCCTCCACTCCAGGCAACAACAACACCTATCCAACCAGCTTCGACTTCGACGAATAGCGCCATTCAACCACAGGAGCCTAAACTCAGACCAAACGCGGCTGTACCTTCTCCCAGCCAATCAAAGGCTTCCACGCGGAGACCATCACCTCAGATCACCGACCACATGGAGGACCTGCGTCGGTTGCTACTTCTACTGATTGATTGATTTGTTTTTTAAGTCCACTTTATGCACAGTAAGGCTAATCGGGACTGGACCTACAGTTTAAAGTGGGATCCGAACCACTGTGCCAAGTGCCCCACCGGTTATCGAGAATAGAACAACTGAATAGAAACTGCAGGGAAGCAGTTTAATTAGTGGCCTTGACAGAATTTCAGCAATCTACGAACAAAAAAAAATATTTTAACAGTTACACAGTTTCACTTATTTCGGTGATTTATCTACATACTTCGCAAGTTTTGGCTACATAAAAATCCGGCCCTTGGAATGAGTGTTGATGAACGAGAAGATGAGGAATAGCCTGACAAGTTAAGTCCCGATATGCGCAGATCGGCTGCGGAGCACTTCCTATTACGTCATCTTCCCCACCACTCTTCTACGTACTTGTCTGGCTTTGAGACTACGAGTGGTGCCAACTCAGCAAAATTGAGCTAAAACAAATATGACAAACTAGTTTTACTGTGTAGATCGTCGGTGCCGGCTCATATCAGTTTATCAATGGTTCATTTGATTTAATCCGGTCTTTGAAAATGCGAGCGGAGCGCGGATCTAAACTGTAGTATTACGCACGCGCGTTAACGTTTATAACGAAGATAAACTACTGGGCGAATGACTTCATTTTCTGAATGCGACATCGAGCAGTGGCCTGTTTTTTTTTGTTTTTTTTTTTAAAGCTGAGTCGGGTGGGGGTTATTTTGTTTATCGTACAACAATCACTACAAGAAGGCAATAACACGCTTGCCTGTGTTCTTTTTTAAAGCACTGAAATTTTCTTGCTCTTTACTCTTGGCTGCATATTTTTGAAATGCAAAAATCAAATCATGCCGGGTCCAACGAAATCCACAATCTGCTCTGGAAAGCCTCTTAGAGGACAGGCCAGGGAAATTGTTTACAATGTTGCAACATATTTGCGAAATCAGGAGTTACATAAACTTAAGTATAATGTTGTCGAGTCCACAAGCGCCGCCACGGGAATATCTAAATGGATGGTTTCTCAAGTTTTAAAAGAATTGGATTGGATTGATTTGTTGTTTTAAGTCCACTTTATGCACTGTAAGGCTAATCGATACTGGACGTACAGTCTAAAGTGGGATCCGAACCACTATGTGCCTCCACCGGGATCCCTTGATTACAAGGCGACGACGCTACCACTACGCCATCGGCGAGTTCAAGTTTTAAAAGAAGGAAAAAAGTCGTTGGCGAAAGGTGAGCTTAAGTTCTGTACTCTGACAGGTAGAAAACAGCCCAGGAAAAAGCGAATACAAATTTCGTTGATAATCCTCAGATCATTCCCCTCCCTCCAGATTGCAACACTGCGAACCAACGTCGCTCCGAAAAGTGGAGTGGGGACATGTGGTGTGAGCTGCGCAACAGCTATTTGCAGCGTCTTGTTTTCAAACTTGTCGAGTTATAGACTTATTTTACAACGGTCTGGCAATGTCGGTGAAAAAATTGCCACTGCATTTAGAGTCACAGGCAAACCTTAAATCCCTGCAAATGGTAACGGAACAGGGAAATCAAGCCACTAATGAGACGCTGAGTGTGGGAAATATTATGTTTATATCACAATCCACAAATTCGATTTAAATATTCAGGAAATATTGATAAATGCTATCAATAAAACATTCGTCTCTGTTTGATGATTGTATTCATCCAATTATTAGAACCCACTACGATAGTACTAAATATTGATTTTAAACAATAATTTTTCTTACTGTTTTTGAAGGTAATTTCTGAATATCTTCCTTAATAGCACAAGAAAACAAGAAACAAAATGAAATTGATTTATTCTTAAACGAAAATATGTGTCGAACTTCGTTTCATTGTACTATATTTTGTAATTAAGTTGTAATGGTATCCTTCATTTATACATCTGACCTGTTCTCTTCCTCTTGCGAGTTTTTACCAATATTCTAATTTCTTTTGTTTTAAGGTGTACAAACACATCTGTCTCTGGATGTGGCCAATTTAGATAGCTCCAGCTGTCACCGTTGCATGCGTCTGCTGCATAAACGAAACTTCCCCACCGATGCGCCAATCGCAAGCAATCACAGCGAATCGTATGCGACCATCGCACAAACGAAACCGTACCTTTAGCCCTATTTACTTATTAATTCTCAGAATACCTTCTTACCCCCCCCCCCCCTCCAACACACCACTGTATGTATTCCCATTAGTAGCATGATTAGCAACAATCGTGTTTTTTAAAAAAATAATTTCAAATAATACGTTCCTCAGAAGCGTGCGGTAAGGCAAGGCGGGGCAATCGCCGCTTGCTTTCTTTATTAAAACACTTTTGATATCTTAAGTTCGAGTTTTTCAATGCCTTCATACACATTAGAAGGAAGTTTTTACTATAAGATATTTACATTGCAGAATTTTCATTTCCCTTATTTCCTGTTCTTTTGGCTTGAGACATACACCCTTGACGACGATGGGAGATGCGGTACGACTGACCGTGTTAGAAGAAGAGGACTGCTCGCCTTTCTCTCCGCTTTTCGAGTGACTTATGCAGTTCGTGCATGGACACTGTCCATGCCCGTTTACGAAGAAAAAATGCCGAGAGCAAGCGACACCAAGACCGCATCTGTCTTTGGCAAGGGTGTTGGAAAGAAATCGTCCACACTGGCCACAAGTGTTGCTAACTTCCAGAATTTTCTGTGCATCCGTAGCACCACCTAACGCGGTACGATTTCATGTTTGAAACTCTATAGTAATCAACAAATTACATTATGAAGTTAGCCAGTGATCACCAGTCGTATGCTATTTATGAGAAATAAGTAAGAAACCGAAACCCGTCCGTTTATTTAAGATCGAAACTTTATGCTAATAGGATGTTTATTATTTTCAGGGTTAAAGAAGAACGTAATTTAATTTACAGTTGCCCTCAAATATCAAGTAAATCATTATTTTCTTCATGGTTGAAATTTACAAGTTTATATCGAGAGGCTGTTTTTCTTCTTTAAAAACAGTGCAGCAAAGATTTGATTTTACGGTATGTATGCACTTCACACACTCAAGCCCGATACTTCACCATTATGCACATTATTGTAAGTAGGGATGTGTGTAGGCCTATATTATATTTGAAATTGTTAAAATTAACCGAAACGAAAAATTAACCCATCGCTAGCCTATCACGAAAGGTCACGGCACGGCCCTGACGTTCCTGTATGTTTAAAATAAGTTTGAATAATATTCAACAGCGTTATAAACAAAAGCTGCTACAGAGGGATTCATACAGAAAAGGAACAGTTTAAAATTTAAACTTTGAGATCGTTTCTTCATGAATATCCCAAACGTATGGGCGTTGATCGTGGAGCAAATATATAATTGGTGCTTGTTTCGTTTCGTTGTCGTGGTGGGTTTTCTTTGGAGAGTTCCAGCTGGTTCAGCTCTGACTACAAATTTCTTATTCGGTCTGCACTTTGGCAATTTTTCTAGAATTGAAGTTTACTTTATTTAGGACTACTTTCATTGGTCTTTCTCTTCTGGGCTTTTCTGTAGTGTAACTAAGCAACTGCTCTTTGCAAAAAGTGATGAGCTTGCCGTACGACTGTCTGGATTTTAGCCGTAGCTTCATGCCAGCATGGAGTGGTCGAACTTTTGCTTCTTCGTCGCCGATGTTTTTCATCACTGTTGAGATGAGTCGGTAACTAATTTCTGCATTGTAGATGTAGACAGCATGTGGCTTCATTGTCTTGTTGTCTGTGGAGAGAGGGTGGATGGTATTTCAGATGTCAATAGGGTTGACTTTCTGAGTTGTTTGGATATGTTTACGGATTGGCTTTTTCGGGATAGGTGTAGGATTTCGTCGTTGATGTCTTCCTCGTCCGATGTGTTGCAGGGATATTCCTTTTTTCTGCTGTTGTTCCCTTCTTAAGTGTCTTGGTAGTTCTACCCTTCCATGGACTGAAGGTTGGTGTTCTCATCCGGTTCTTTGTGGAAAGGGGCTGGTGGTTTTTGAGTCCCTACTTGGCTCTTGTGCTCTTTTTGAAGTGCCATGTCCTGATTGGCCCTTGAACACTTTCAATGATCTGCGCTGACAGTACAGGCGACGAAAACCTGTCTCCTCCGCAAAAATTAGTTGAATGTAAACTATTTAGTTCCAAGCTCTGTGATACCAAATTGAAAAGAATTGCAAATTTCTATTATCATATAAACTGTATTATACTTTTTTACTAAACCTTTCACGCTTTATTAATGGGGTTAATATCTCGTAGAGCATGACATTTCCATGTCATTTGTTAACCACAGAGTTAATATAGTACCTTTGAAGCGTAGGCGTATTGCTGTCATTTAAATATGACCCAGAAAACTTAGAACGAGCGGGCATAATCTAGATATTCATAAATTAAAGTACACAGGTGTTATAATTTCAGTTCTACAGCTTCTTGTCTTCCTCCAGGCCCGTACCCAGGAGAGGGGCCATGAGGGTCATGCCCTGCCTTCCTTGCGCTATGAAATGTTTTAATGTGAACCTATAAACACTTACGAAAATAGCATTGACGGTTTTTCAGATTTCGAAATAATTTCGATTTGGTCCTTGATTTAAAATAAAATATTGTGGAGAGGTCTGCAGTCTTCATTATTTGATCATTTCAGTTTTATGATAATTGATGCAAGGATACCGATTTAGTGGGGACAGCCCATTCTTTTCAACTACTGTTCCGACTTTTTTAGAACTGCGAAACATTCGTTAACTCACATTAAGACATGTTCATCATTGTTAGAATCATTGCTAATACGTATCTTTAAATTTGTAAATATATTATTTTCTAAGCATAGAATTGTCATGGCTGTACAGTGGTAGTGGTATTGAAAACAATTAATTTGCGGAATAGAGTTCTATTCGAATACTTCTGAGAATTGAAGGCAAACAATAAGAATCATGTAAGCCATGTCGGGCCGGGGAGGGGTTCTATCGGCGAGTTATTTTCTGTTCCGTTACTTTGTACACCCAACTGCAAAAGCGGGCAAAATATCCATCACCAATTTCAATCATTTTGTTTTCCACACTCTGATGATAATGAATTGAATTAAAAACACCAATGACTAGCGGCTAACATCTTCCTCGAATCAACAGAGTTCCGTTTCTGAACAACACAAGAGGTGGAAGACAAATTAATGAAAGTAGCGATGGACAACTTGCCTGCTATTATCTTTGCCGTTGGCTGTAACACAATATTGGAACTCTACAATTGCATACGCCTAGCTGCAATACTGTGCTTACAGTATTTCATATTTCTTCCCTACATTTTCGGATTTGCCCCCTGCCCCCTTCCCTCCCCACTTAAAATGTTCTGGGTCAGGTCTATCCGTCTGGCTGCTGTTTCTTTCTTCCATTGCGTATCTCTATTCTCTACGCCCGAATTGCCATTTATCTCTTGCTACTGACCTTTATTTACTCTTATCTGACTTACACATCCCCATTCACCCGTTCTAACTCTTTTGCAATTCTTTCTTTCAGGAGTGTACATTCTAGGCTAGCAAGGCTATATGCAAAGCCTGAAGTCTAGAGAACAAAATACAGGAGAAAAATCGATCAGAATCGTTAATAAAATTTTTCATATCAGTGAGATGATGGTGGTGATTCTGGAGTTGGCAAGCTGATTTCTTATGAGTTGGCAACCTGATTTCTCATGAGTTGGCAACCTGATTTCTTATGAGTTGGCAACCTGATTTCCTATGAGTTAGTAACCTGATTTCCTATGAGTTGGCAATCTGAATTCTTATGAGTTGGCAATCTGATTTCTTATGAGTTGGCAACCTGATTTCTTATGTGATTGTAAACTTATTTCTATTCATAGCCTAGGACCACGTGACATAGTGAGATAGCTCAGATCTCGGACTCAGTATACGCCACTGCTTTCTTTAAACTGATTTACTCTTCTCTAGCCTGTTTCAAAAATCACTCCATCACTATTTATCTCTCTCCCCTTCAGCTTTCCGGTAAAAAAGCGTGAAGTTGAAGGAACCGCTGACATTCATTTCAAATAACGAGCCTTGGCAGTAGTGTCTCGAGTCTCGAAAGGTAGGGTATGAACAACGTGTTGCAGCATGAACTTTGGCAGGGTATAGAAGTCATTAAGGCAAATAACTATTCTTCATACCGTTTTTTTTCTTTTGATGCCTCGTTTCTACGCTACGAACACTCGAAATCCGATAGTTTATCCTGAATATACGTAACCACACAGCCGCTAATGCTTTGAAATTACTGTAAACAAAATGTAGAACTTACCTGTAAATAATCAGATAGATATGGGCTTGATTTGTTATGTCTGAAGAAGTCACGTAGTGCAAAAAATTTGGATTTGTTCACTGGCAGGGGCAGGATTTTTTCGAGGTAGGGGCTAGAAGGCAAATATAATATTGGGATCGTACGACTATAAAGGACAGTACCACAGATTTATGCATCCACACTACTATTTATAATAATATGAACAAAATATTAATCAGGAACTTTACTTTTTGCCAACTGGGTCTAACAACCTTTTTTGTTATTCAGTAAATATTCAATTCTGCATATATTTGATGTTAATTTCTTTGCCAGCGCACTTGTTGTGTTTATGCAAATCTTTACTGCAGGTAAGCTAGATAATGGATACGTATTGTTATATCTCTATTTTAACCTATTCATGTAATAATTATATTAATTATAGCTCGATAGCTGTGTGGTAGAGCAATGGCACGGTATGCAAGACATCGGAGTTCGAGTCCTGGTCAAATCTGCATTTTTCGTTGAAATTTCTTCGTAGTGCATCTCCTGTATGTGCTTAATCTTCATGAATAATTCATCTTTAAACTAAATAGATACCTCTCAAAATTTCTGTGCATGCAAGATCAGGCCCCTATGCGTATGCGAGTGGATTTGGTAAATATTTTTGAATGCCATACAAAAGTCCCAGAAGTATAAGTCTCGATTTTTACCGAGACAGTCTCGTTCTAACGAGACGAGTCAGACAAGGTCGAGACTTGTCTAGGTCCTATACCTAAGAGAATAAACGAAAGAACGGAAGAAAATCTGTAGTAAAGGCAATATAGATATTCATAGGAAGAAAGACGATATTCCAGAATAGCAGAAAAGTTGAAATTAGGAAAACTAATGCAAATATAAGTAAGAATTGAAGAATAATTAAGAAAATTGTTAAAAAATTTCACTTCTAGAGTAATATTCAAGTGACTTCACTTGTATCTCTCTTTAGGCACTCATAATAAATGCAAGATTTTTTAGTATTAAGATAGTTTAACCTACCTTTTCCACCGAATTCACTCATTGTCCTTGCACCGCCCTCTGTTGCCAAAACTCTGACGTCAAACAGTCCGTTCCTGTCCTTGAGGCGCGAAACAAAGATTTCAAGCCCGGGAACTGCACTGATTTTTATTCCATGGGTGTTCACCATTCTGGCCATCTCCTCCACCAAAGTATCCTCCACGTGGCCTTTCGATCTTGCAGTCCCGTGTCTCCTCGTGCTGTTGACCGCAGCGCTGCTAGCGTTAGAAAGGCGTACTAGCTCCACTCCTTCCGTCAGCTTGTAACTCCTCATTCTCTCTATCTTCAAAAGGTTACTAAGCACTTTAGACTTCACACACTCTATGTCCATACTTAGGATGCAGTCTGTGACGGATTTTGTTGCACCCAGAGCGCATCCTATTGCTGCAAGGATCAACAATGGACAATGTAAGGCGCGCATTGTGGTGGAAGCACTATTACAAGATGGCGACTGTATTACAAGATGGCGACTGAGCACTCACGTTGACTTTAGCATTTGAATAACGAACGCCCTCTGAAACAACTTATGATCGAGTGTCTGAAACAACCTTCACCGTGTGTCTCCGAACAGAAACTAGTAATTGAATCGTTCAAAGGCGATCATTTATGTCCATTCACGCGCCCTATCTAATTCATCAAGTGAAATGGTCAATATCTCCAGATCTCGTCGCCAGAACTGTTGAAGAAAGTTCACGTATTGTGGCTTGAAGTGTGACATGTCTCACCTGACACCCAATCGCGCACTCTTTCAAGTTCGCTGGAGCATGCATATATTGTATGCAATAAAAGTGAAGACCTTCATTTGTTTGATGGTGGTGTGTACTTAACAATCTTTTGGCCAGCGGGCGTGTCAATTGAAGATTTCATTTACGGTGTGAAACTTCTTGACTTTAGCAGATTCCGAACACGTATATGAGTTTGTAACCCTCACTTTCATTCTCTGCAGAGAATAATCCCTAATGTGTAGCCAACGTGCCTAATGGTGCACTTGTAAGTTAAAGAAGTGTTTGAAATGAAGAGGATAGGGACCCTCCTCTATTCCTAGTCCTTATATTTCATTTATTGACTAGCTGATTACTCAGCGTTGCCCCGGTATTTATTTATCCCAATTTTCTATTAGACAGGAAAATGATAAGTTCTAACCAGTGTTGTGCCGTAGACTATAAGTTTACGTCTACATACGTTGTCTACACGTAATCTACGCGTAAATTACATATGGGTTGTAGTTTACATACACTACGCAGATAATCTAAAGTGCATTAAAATTAATTTTCAAGGCTTTCATGAAAGGAAAGTGATATTTTCAACTGTATTGATTCCTAACGAAATGGAAAGAATCCTATTTACAACAAAACAAAATTTCTCTTGTCTTCTATTATCAACTATGCAAGAACATAAGTAGTATGCAAAAAACAACAGATGGCAGTCGTGAGGCAAGAGTGGTCTTTTCCCCATAAAACACTAGAATATTTCATATATTAGGTTTCTTCCTAGGTGAGAAATTGTTCGAATTTGGAAGGAAGAGTATGAAAAGTTCTCACACATCAGCAACTGATACAAAGTATAATTTTATTTCAATTCCACGGCGCCCTTTGCTAAGTTATCACCTTTCGTCATGTTGTTTACATAGATTACGTCACCTACGTGTATCAAATAGTCTACGTGTAGAATGTAGTCTATCGTTGTTTACGCGTAGACGCACATCATTGGTTCTAACTATAGTGTAAAATGTAACTAATTTTATTGACAGATATTTAAAAGTACAAGTACAGTATTTTTGCATATTTGCATGTTTTTTTTTCCTAAAGGAAAATCCATATGCTCTCAACGAATTTATCCATTTCACTTGATGTGGATTACTCTGGTAAAGTTTTATAGTGCATATAAATGCATATTTGGGACGTTAGTGCATATTTTAGCTTAATGTGCATATACTTTGCATTATTGTGAATTTGGGAGCAATTTTCATGTAATGGTCCGTTTCAAGTTTGTCTGCTTCATTTTCCACATTCTTTGTGTCGGCTTTAAAAAAATAGCCTACCTCGTCTGGTCTTGGGTACAAGTTGGATCAAGGACATTCCAAAACTCATCGCACAGCGTTGCAGGTGATCTGGTTGCCAAGATAGAGAAACCCCACCCTTTCATAATTTGAGGATTATCTGTTAATGTGACATCTTGATAAATCTCTGAGTGTGTGTGTGTGTGTGCTGCAGAAGTGACAATAAATGCAGAACAAGTAACAGCACATTGCTCCAACAGTGGGTAGAAGGTAACGATGCGTTTACCATTGCCGGCAGAGTTATTTATTATTGTCAAGTATGCTCTAAACATGTAATACATTTCATGTATTTAGAGTAGTTTTTGGCAGAAATTTGCCGAAATGGAAATTTACCACGCTCAAACAGAGCTTCCAATTATGGTAACAGAAAACCTAATTTACCTGTATAGTGCGTAGGCTTGGACACTGATTTTTATAAACTTGGGTAAAACTGTCATATGCGGGAAATCGCTCTAACTTCTCTACTTGTTTACATTCGTACTTACCTATTCTGCATTGCGAAACATTGTTTAACAAGGGATTTCGCTTTTTTCAACGAAATTAGTATCTATTGTAGACTTATCGAGTAATTATTGTTCGTTCTTTTCTCGCTTCCTGAACACGCAAAATGGGGGGCAAATCTTGACTAGCGTTGTGTTTCAAACGGCAAACCAGAGTTTCAATCTTCTTAACAGAAAAATCCCCACATAGCCCCGAAAACCATTCTCGCATAGCACCAAAAACCATTCACGCATAGCCCCAAAAACCATTCTGGATCGTATAACCATCCACGAATAGCCCTCAAAACCATTCACGATAGCCCCACGCACCATTAAGGTAAGGTTAGGTTAGGTTGCTTTAGTAAGGGCAATATAGTGAAAAAAAACTGCATGTTTGGAAACACTTACCGGGGGATTACGTCATCAGATGCTCGCAACATCCGGTTCAAGTACATGGATGGAAATGCAAGCAACAGCTTTCGTGCATCGGACGGACATTATTATAGAAAAATACATTATTTAGCGGCAAAATAGTTTGAAAAATGCTAGAAAACACTTCTACGAACTTCCGAAATTACACAGAAACTCAATTCCGTAAGTACTTTCTCCTGTAAATTTGAAGAAATCCATTTCCCGCATATGACATTTTTATCTAAACTTGTGTTAATTTTTGCGGACAATGCAGCAGTATAACCTATTGATGGATCATTGTGTTATTTGAGAACAAAATAAGAAGACAGTAGAAACTAAGGGAATGATGGTCAGATGATGAAGATATACACTATGAGCGTATTTTATTCTTAAATTATACATAATATAAATACAATATCGTTTTGCGATTATGTCTGTCGATGGATTGCAGCTAAATATTCAAACAACATATTTGTGAGGATTAAACATGATTTTCGGGTGATTTTCTTCACGAAAGTAGTTGTGAATTTAGGTCCTAATTTTACTATTAAAGTAATTGGAAGTAGAAAGATGGCAGTCTTAGAGAAACTGAGATAGCGTCCGTGGGATTTGTGTACCTATTGTCTATTGATATATATTTAATGCACTATTTATGAAAACAACGATAAATAACGTCTAGAATATTTGAATGCTAATGTAAAAGAATAAGATATTGATTAATTGAACGAAAAGAGCATAGTGTTTCCAACAAAATACTTACATTATTATAATTGCAATATTGAAGTTTTTAAAGCGAGCCTCCAGACAAAGGAATGCGTGTAATATAATAATTTTGTTACACGAGACCATATACATTTGTAAATTAGTATTTTTTGGTGATCCTAAATTGCACAATTTATTACACATTCATTTCTATAATTGCGTTCAGTGTGTTACTGATACATTTACTGTGCATGTAAGGCGTACAGAACTTTAAATTAGGTTGTTTTGAACATTTCTAGTGCATATCTTAAGTGCACATTTTGTCCTTTTGTAGTGCATATTTTGGCGTTTTTAGTGTATATAAATCCGCCCCATATTGATTATAAATAACACTTTTAGTTTCACCTCCAGGAGCAAGAATGAAAAAATTTAACGGCATTGGGAGTGTCACTATTCATCTTAGCGATCCCGAAAGCTATGGATTCCACACTAATAACGGTTGTTTTCCATTATTTTTACATGTCATCCCCTTCCCGGCACCTTCCCTAGTGGTGTCAGGGGTGTCTTACCCCCACAGTATTTCTTTCGAGATTGCAAGTGATACGTGTACCAAGTTTGGTTGAAATTGCTCCAGGCGTTCGAGAGTTATGCCGGAACAAACAAATACACACATACATCCATTTTTATATATATATAAAAAAAATAGATTGATTTTGTTTTATTTTGCTTTTCTGCCACTTTTGGCTAATCGCGAAGATGAGGGTAAGTGATGATATAAAGAAATTGATGAACTCACAAAGAACACCCCTACGACGCAAGGAGCCCCGGATAGGAATCGCGGCATGAGCACCTAGATCAAGAAAAATTTACTTCCCTGCAAGGTGTTATGTGTGTTGCCTACCTTTACGGAGTTTGTAGAAGTTGCCATTGAAAATTTGCTATTTAAATCCTTTTATCGCCGAAGAGTTAGGCAACACACATAACGCAATACAGGGAAACAAGCATTTTAGGATCTAGGTGTCCCGATTTTATTGCCGGTGAGTGTACCTCAAGGAAGTTGGTAAGGACAATTGATAGTAAATTGATCTTGCCCAGAACGTGGACAGATGAAAAGCGTTTCGACAACATAAGACGTTCGGGTTTAGTACTACCAGACAGTTATAGATTTATTATTTATAAATGCATAAGTTCATAGCGTTTTATAACATACGTTAATAGGAATACAATAATTAATTAACACAATTACACAGATGGTGAGCTGAAACATTTTTATTGTAGTCTAACAATACACAGCCACAACAACACTCACTCAGTCAGTAGTGTAGTCGCCTTCATTGTCAATGACCATCTGCCAATGTTGTGGGAGGAGTTTTATGCCTTGCCTGTAGAACTGCTGTGTTTTCAGTATAGTCCACGCTTTTACTTCGTTAACGTCGAAGAACTGAAGAACGTGGGTGGGGATAAATAGCGGGCGAGTTGTTTTTGTCCAATCACACTCAACCTTCAGCCAAAGGACGCAGCTGTCATTCTGCTCGTCTACTCCACGTGAAGTCCTTGAGCCAATAGGCGCAGCTGTCATTCTTCTCGTCTACTGCACGTGAAGTCCTTCAGCGAATGGGCGCAGCTGTCATGGTGCTCGTCTACTCCAGGTGGAGTCTCAGTCACATGACTGCAGATACGCTGTTGCCGTACCATGCAACTTCAATGTGGAGACCGTGATAAGGCGGAGGGACAAGGTGGCGTAGAGTAGATGTGTGGCAACACTTTGCGTTGAATGTGATTGTTGCAGCTGGTGGGCGCGCTCCGTGCACTTCAAAGCCAGCCGGTCGTTAACGTAGCTAGCGCGTCGACTATATATGGCATTAGCCCCGTACACAGCACAAATTGTTTTTGAGTTGAAGAAATCAGTTAGCCAAGTTTCAAGAGCAGCTTCATTAGGGAAGACTTTCTACTGCTGCACTTGATCCTTGGTTAAACTGTAAGAGCAGAATGTGCCGGGAATGTTCAACTTTGTCCACTTGACACGCCATCTTGTTTCGTCCGCAAAACAAACAAAATGTGATCAGAATTAGAATTCACCGTGTCTTCACGAACACAAAACTACAAACTAAGCAATAACAATGGAATGACAGACAAGGAACTCTTTGACAACGCAGTGATGCCAACCCATAACAAAACGCTACGAACTTATGCACCGACCCAATACTTAGGTGGTAATACTGAAAAAAATATGATGAAAGGGAACATTCTGCACTTTTATTTTCTTCAGTTGAACTATGAGTAAAGATTATTTTAAAAGCACGCGTGCGACTTATCCCTCCTTATATCCTGAGATTAAATCACCATTTACACAAAATTACATGAGCTAATTCATTTATAATAATAACTCGTGGGGCAACAGGCCTTAAGAGACAGAGACTACCTAACGATTACCGGCATCACTCCCACATGCCTAAGTGGGAATTCATTTTGGATGGAATTTACATATATGTTTAGAAATTGCATTCTTTCAAGAATGTGTGAGTTGATGTAAGATTAATGTTAATGTGTACAAGAGGTTTAAATTCTAAATGTTAAAGAACAAGGATTGTAGGGCACTTGGTGTAGAGCAACAGCTTAAACAAGTAGAGAAAATTAAGAAGTAAGCTAGTTTATTGTAATTACACACTCAAAATGTTCACCTACACTGTTCATTCCAAAGACACCAGCCAGTTAGTTGTCGGACCTCCCTTCTCTATTATTATTACAGCATTTACTCTTCGGGGCAAGCTTTCCTCTAAGTTCTAGTATATTGCTGGTGATTCTTTTTTCATTCCTCCTGTTGCCTAGTGAATAGTTTATGGGTGGTTTTCGGTCAAGTGGGCCTGGCACGCAACCGACGCTCCAGTTCATCCCAAAGATGAGCGGGCCAGCTAAGATCACCCACCTGATTGTTCTCAGCCCACGATGTAATGGACCATGTTTTATGGGAAGACGCATTATCATGCTGATAGAGAAAAGGTGACATTCCAAACTGCTGCTACAGTGTATAAATGTCCCCCAATGTTGCCATTGACCAAAACCAATTGCCCGAGCCCAAACCAGGAAAACAGCCGCAGACCATGACACGACCGCCAAGTTCACTTGGGTGTCCGGTGACTTTTGGCTATGATTTTCTCCCACTTAATAAATAAATTATTATTATTATTATTATTATTATGTAGGGTATTGTAAAATAACACAATATAAACGTGGCGTTTCAACCTAATAACAAGGTCTTTCTCACACTCTGAACCAAATTTAGAAAAACAAAAAATGTAAGGTGAAACGTCACGTTTATATTGTGTTGTTTTACAAGAAATTTCTGCCTTGGTCAACATTTTGAGTGTTTAATTGAACATTAAAACAAGGCTTAATAGTGTTAGTTTAGTGTAATATTTCTGTTTCCTTGTTGTTATATGTTATTGAGGAGGACAGGTTTTAGAAGAAGATTTCAGTAACACTCTTCCGACCACCTGAAACCAGTATGATTCTTTACTTAGAAAGTCTGAGGCAAGTTAAATCATAATTTTCTAAATATAAATTTTGTTGATTATTTCCTGAACGCTCATTGGATAAGACAAAGGGAGATGCTTGCCTATGAAGAGCTGAGAGTTTCGATTCAAGAAGCTAATGGAATATAATTACTTTGCAAATCTCTTTAAGAGATCACGAAGTGCCTTTTAATGTCCTGCTCGGGATTCGAACCACTACACAAGAAACTTTTTCATAGTCTGTAACTTCTGATAAGTGAATAGTAAATTCGCGTTACAAGAAACAACTGGTCATGCTTTCAAACGACACGTAAAGGAATCAAGCCCGAAGGCTTGTCCTACATGAAAGAACTTTCGCTTTTACACTTTGCACATAATAATGTGAAGGTTGGTTTGTCGATTGATATAAGCATTTTACGTCTTTACAGTTCTCGATTATCATCCCTGCAACTTCATGGGTATGAGTGGAAAAAGAAAGGAGTTTGAAAGAGATCTAGCAAAATGCATTGGCGAAGATGCAGTATGATTATTTTTTTTCGCAGGCGTGTCACAAGGATCGATATTAGTCCACTTCTGTTCATCCTTACACTTCAGTGTTGTTGATATCACAATGGAAAATAGAGATTTCACCATCATGCACAAATACGAGTACCAGATGCCCCAATAAGATATTTCTCACTGTACCCATGAAAAAAAGACGACTTTACTTGGGTGCGATTTGCATGGCGAAGCTACATTAATGATAAGCTACAAGAACAATGAAATTGGTCTGTGAAAGCAATATGAAAGTACAAGTAAACAAAAGCACTGTGGGGGGGGGGGTTCAGGCTCTGATAAAAGTTAAAACCATAGAAATAATAATAACAATAGTTATGATTGTTATTGTATAACTATTATAAACTAATAAAAAAGTTTCATTCCTATAATAGTTATTATTACATCCTTCATTGAAGAGGCTGTTGTATGAGCGAATATGCAGCGCAACATTTTTTTTTGACATTTCAAATACAGTTAGTGTACTGAAAATGCATAGTACTATATTTTGTTATTTACGTTCATGCGCCTTGTTCAAGAAGATAATTTAAGTTAGGGGAAAATTTTGGTCATGAAGTGTATGCTGTGCGACCTCTCACATAAAAAAAACTTAATTTTTGGAATTTTGAAAACTATAGAATCATTTATTCTTTGGATTAAATGGTAAAACATGGTTACTTTACACCCAACTTTTTCGATCTCGCATATTTTTTACTTTAGTTTTTCTGTTGGAATCATGGGAGTCGGAAGTCAAACGGGTACGTCGCCCCCCCCCCCCATTGGAATTTGGTATCGTTCACTTCCAAGTTACAAAATAAGCAGAAAGCTTGTTATTTGTATTGTTACTTCCAGAAATAAAAAGTTAATTTAGTTTAGTATTCGAACAGAATAGCAACAGTACAATGTGTGTTAGATCAAAAAATTTAAAGGAAAATACATGAACGAGGTTGTACTTCCATGTTCTACCATTTAATCCAAGAAATAAACATTATGAATAAATTTTTCCCCAAACTTGATTGGTTGGTTAGTTTATTTGGTGTTTTAAGTCAACTTTATGCACAGTAAGGTTAATCGGGACTGGACCTACAGTTTAAAGTGGGATCTGAACCACTTGTACCTCCACCGGGTATCGAATCCGAGACTCCTGGATTACAAGGCGACGACGCTACCACTGCGGCATCGGAGAGGCCGGCCCTAACTTTTACAGCCTTTTCGCGACTGATGCATGCAAAAGTTAATAACAAAGTACAGTCAATGCGAATTTCAGTTCAGCAACTGAGTGAAATGTGAACAAAAAATAAAAGAATATAACATTGTACTACATATTCACTCATCTGTTGAATCAAGTAGTAAAGTTTAAATAATAATTATAAAATTTGAATAAAATTGGTTCAATTTTATTAGTTTATAATATTTATAATTTTAAAATAACAATTTTATTTTTTATCATTTTTTATTATTGTTATTATTCGTACTATTCAAGTTTTGTCATTTCCCGAGCTCCTGCAAAAAATTCTGGCAACGACCATGGCTGGAATAATATCCAACTGAAATATAGTACATATTTCTGTTATTATTATAAACAGGATGGGATACGGAGCGGCGATCCTCCGCCTCCACTCGCCACTCTCACTTTTGGTACCCTCTCACTCAGATCTTCTTTCTTGATCTTATCTGAGTGTGGTATCCGTATCCCGGAATAGGATATAAGGATTAACTTGGTAAGTGGAGAGGTCAGAAGGTACGTAAGAGAGAAGAGGCAAGTGCTCTGAGTCTTGGTACCTAAGATTTAAACCAAGACGTTTTTGAAAAATTAATATTGTGAAATTGAGTAGCTCCAAACAATAAGCAAGATATGAAATATAAAGATACATATAACATACAAATAAAATAATGAATATATAAGAATACAATATAAGAATATAGAATAAGATATTAGAGGAACCCTTAGATCCCATAAATAAGATAATAATAATGGCACTTGATGAGGAATCCTTAGATCAGAAGACAAGTAGATATTCATAAGAGTTATATTGAAGAGACATCCCCGAAGAATAGGGAGTTCTCAAGCCTCCTCTTCTGTCTTCAATCTTCTACTCGCAGTCCTCATCTGGTAGACAGCATCTGGATACTGGAAATATATATAGTGGTTTCAGTCATCCAATTCTGGTATGTCGGGTTCTCTTCTGAGGGATGTAATGTAGTGTTTTCTTCTATTCAGGGAAGCCGGTCCTTCTTCATAGTATCTTATTTCATTTAAGCAATTATTTTGTGCAGAGCTGCTTTCTCCCATTAATTGGGCAGCAAGTCTCATGCTCGATCTAGTCTTAGTTCCAGTGGGTTCTATGTTTTCAATAAATGATGATATTGGAACCACTTGTCGGGCTCGTGGCTCTTGATGGTGTTTGAATTCCATTTCCTCAAGCGTAGATATCAGCTCAGCCAAAGCATTAATTGTAGGAAAGGTTCGTTGACAAGTAAGTTGTTGTCTTACAAGGTCTGGTTCTAGCTTAGCTCTAAGTTCCCTTATTTTGGGGTCTTGAAATTTATTGCAATAAAACACAGCGTGTATATTATAAACAATATAAATAACATACTTTTTGTTTTTTGTAACTTGAAACGAACGATGCCAACTTCTAGGAGCTGGTCAACGGACCTGTTCGAACCCCCGCTCCTCCCGATGCTCATAAGAATTACATATATTTATTTTCGGCTACGCAAGAAAAAAGAAAAAACGCTGCTTTGTACCGTTATGCAAACGTTGTAACATTTTTCTCCAGGTAAACGTATTGCACTGCAGTAATACCACCAGTACTTATAATAATAACTGAAGATTAGGAATGATTGCTATTAAAAAAAAAATACTTCAACAGCATAATATTAAATGATCTTGAATAAGCTGTCGATGAAAGTATACACCATGTCAAATTTCCCCCTGCAAAACTTAACTTGCTGCTTCCGCTCCTCTTATCTCTGCTCCATCCAATATCAGTTATGCAAAACATGAAGCTACCGTGAATGCATCTACACATGTCAGATTACCGGGATTGGCTTTCGTATATCCATCATTTGTCATAATAGAAACTTTATTATGAAAATTACAGAGAATTCTCTTTATTGTTCAGCGTTACAAACACGAGGATCAACGAACGCCTTCGTGCATGCATTTCAAGAGCGCCAAGCAGACGACCGACGTCGCTGCCGAACGAGGACTTCATAACTGGAATATCCAATCAGAGGCCGTTTCGGTTTTCGTGACTTTGCATCAATTTGGCACAACTTTTCATATCAATTTTTCGCAAACTATGTCAAATTAGCACAAACTATCTTGCACAACGTTAATATAAAAATGAATGGCGTATAGTGATACAGTTAAAATCATATTTTAGGTTAGAGTGGAAATGTCCATTATGTGTAAAACCTGACCCCGATTCACTGCCTTCTTTCCGACCCTCTTTCCCTTCATCAATCCTTTCTGTATCTCTCCATCCACGCTTCACCCTCGATATTTACAAAATGCAATCAATGACGGCTTGTAACCACACATTCGCACACATTATTAGCATTTTACCAACTAGGACGACGTTTACAAACAATGAAGTCAGTGGCGGCTTCTAATCACACATTCGCGATTATCTCGAAAACGGCTCGTTTACAGACCCATGTTTACAGAGACTTTTTTGCTTCTATTATCGTGTACGTACTTTCCCCTGTGTCAGTTTGAGCTATTACTTATGAGACACCCTGTAGAATCCATTGGTGAGGTTTGTTGGTGTATTCATTTGGTGTTTTATGTCCACTTTATGCACAGTAAGGCTAATCGGGACTGGACATTCAGTTTAATGTGTGATCCACTGTTGGGCTAACATTATTTTTCTAAAATAAACTGCAATTGGAGATTCTAAACTTCTCAAGTATAGAACCCCTTCTACAGTTGATTATATTGAAAATGATTACATTGCCGGCCTCTGTAGCGAAGGGGTTATGGTAGCACAACGCGCTATGGCGCCAGCGGTCTCTGGTTCGAATCCCGGCCTGGGATGAAGGTCCCTTCATCAATCTCATGTTATAATCACTCATCCTCATCTCTGGGATTAGCCAAAAGTGGCAGAAATGTGAAGTAAAATAAAACAAATCAATCAACTTAGGCGTGATTGTCCATCTATTTCGTCACTCATCCTTCGTCGCGATTAACCTAGATAGGTAGAGAAGCGACGTAAAAAATAACAACAATAAATATAGAAAATATTAATATTCTTTAATATTGTTTCATTTTTATGGCACTTCACTTTTTCTTAACGTGTGTTCATGCCAGTTCGAATTTTCTTGGAAGAGGTGATAAACTCGTATGCGTTACTAGTGCATAACGTAAATCACGATGCAGAAGTGAAATCATGTCGTATCGAAGCGTGAAGTGAAGATAGTATAAAATGACATGTGCATGTGTTCGTAGGTTACTTTACCTGGCTCAGGGCAGCCGCTGAAATTCAAGGATCTCGTATACCAAAAGAGGGATGTGGCTTGTGTCATGTAGCATGTCCACTGAGCAGTTTCAAACGTCGACTGTTACTTGGAGATTTCCACTAAAATTATGTTTACTTCACTTTTAATATCTGTATCATTGATAAATAAGGACTGCATTTTGCAGAGTTTCAGTGCGTAAGGATGAGCATGTGCCATGTTTTATGTTAGATGTTAGTTCGGCGTTCTACACAGTGACGAATTCAGAAGGTGGCCCGGGAGAAATCCCACGAGAAATCGAAAATCGAAAATCGAAAATTCCAATAACCTGGCAGAGCATTCGGACAATAGCTATGAAATTTGGTAACTATGTTCACTCTGGCTATGCTTCATTCACTTTAATTTAACGTACAGTCATGGTTAAATATACTTATCCCATTGTACCTTAATGCTGTGACTATCTTCTACATTCACAAATAACTAATATTTACTTGATTTCTATTGCGTACAAGTTTATAAAATTAACAGGGAACTATTGAGATTAAGAACGCTGTATCAATGTCGATATTTGTTTTACGTTGTTGATTTAGATACATTTTTGTTATATGTAAGAAGATTGTCATAAAAATGTCTTGTGTCAGAGATCGAAAATGAGTTTATATCAAATGTTATAAAGTGAAATAATATTTTGGAAGTTGCGTAGTGTTGTTTAATTCTTGCAATGTAAGTATAATAACATTATGAAACCAGTTGAGCGCTGAGTACTTGCAATTTAATTTTAAAATTGTGTTAGTCTGCTCATTCCTCGCGTACAATATATATTCAGTGTGAAGTATCGTTGCAATGCCAGTGGTCATATTGGGGAAGCATTTCTTTCCACAACTGTATAGTGGGATCCATGAGTATTACCGTGCAAATTGTCCATCACCATGTTCGTGCACTTTATTTGACCCAATAAGAGCTTCAAGAATTAAAAGAAAACTCAAAACAAGCTGTCGACAACTTCTGCACCAGCATACATAAAAATCTATTGCTTAAAAACACATAGGATGCAAGAGACATATTAATGAAAATAGTCATGGACAATTTACACGATAATACTCATGGATCCCACTGTACAACGTACTTTTTAATCGTTTCTTTCATTGTAACAAGCACTGATTCAATCCTCTTCATATTTAAAGTCAAATTCAAAATAATGAATGCATTTCGATCATGGTCCGTTTTGTTAAATGCTTAATTAAGAAATAGGATGTATCAGATACCCTTCAAGCTTGTGTGAAGCTGCCAAGGGGGACGGGGAACCCACAGAACAAATTATCATCGATGACGTCATCCACAGATATGCTGTAGAAAGCCTAGGTTTGCTGTAAACGCTATAATATTTTATTGATTCTCATAATTTCATTCTTAAAACGATAGTTAATTACACCTAATTACACTAAATTTAATTAGACATCAGAAGTAGGGGAAATTTATAAATATTACTATTCCTTTATTAGTTTTATAATTTGTTGCTTTTAACCAGGGTTGTTAAAGCTCCAAGAACCCATAAATTCTAATGGGTTCTATTTGGTCCCGCTGCAGGACCGAAACTTTTTTCCTCGCACAATTTAAATCCGGTCCAAGTTGCGTATTGTTTCATTGAAAAAATGTTCCTGGACCGTTTTATATTTGTTCCTGAAAAAAGGTTCCTGACCGTATTTAAATTGATCGGGGAAAATGATCCTGGACCAAATTGAAATACCTTATAGATATGAAAGGTTTTACGGTCCAGAACCCATTTACGCTTACTGATTTTCTCTCCTGGACCGGAATTGAATTTATTTATAATTCCTGGACCATTAAGAACCCAGCTTTTAACACACACCCCTCTCCATGAAGTGTGATGTCCACCCTCCCCCTGCCCGGAGCAAAGTAACTGGATTCAACAATGGAACCACAAAACCTACTACAAGCAGCTGAAGTATCTCGACTCTGAAATAAACACGTAGTTAAATACAATAGGTTTGATTGATTAATTTGCTGTATTTTACTTCGCTTCTTGTGCCACTTTTGGCTAATATGCAAAGATGGAGATGAGTGATGATATAATGAAAATGATGAACGGGCACTTACAAACATCCATGCCCAGGCCAGTACTCGAACCAGGGAAACCTGGCGTCGTAGCGCGATGTGGTAACCACTCCTCCACGGGAGTCGGCAACTACAATGGAAAACTGGATGAAAACCCAGATGCACATGCAAGTGATAGAGAATTATTCCACGAAAGAGAGAGAGATAGCTTTCCGTGAATAAATACGAGCTAAAATTAAGGTAAATCAAGAGATACGGGTATAGTCGACGCGCTAGCTAAGTTAACGACCGGCTAGCTTTGAAGTCCACGTAGCGCGCCCACAAGCAGCAACAATCA